>NC_092018.1:20134791-20435416 GCF_042242105.1 Pempheris klunzingeri
CTTTTAAATGTCCTCCCTTAGGCCACACTAAGCACACACTATGTGACAGACTCGACTTTTTACTCAACTATTAATACTTTGCAAACAGACATACACACACAAGTTTTAATTAGAAAAACCTGTATTAAAAACATAACCACACACATATTTGTTGCTTATAAAATAAATCTAAAATGGTGTTTTAACTTTTGTAACACTCAAAAATGCTGTGCTGTCCTGTTGTGGATTTCATTGATTGGATTTTGGGTTCTACTATTTTTTCTGTGATTCCTGGCAGTGATTCTGACATGCTTGATACATACGGGCCCTGGCCCAAAGATTTTGAGACAGTGCCTTCATGACAATAAATGCTGCTCTTGTTGACGTGTACGAACCTTAATGACCTGGCAAAAATGGTTGAACGACAGCACACTGATCCAGTCAGTAGTGAGCTGGGACAGCCCTGGTCACCATAGATACACATTGCGTGGTGTGCTTTACCTGGGTGGAGTCAGAAAGGATGAGGTGTTCAGGAGAATCAGGGTTGCTGTAGAGGAGGCTGTTCATGTAGTTGCGGGCTAACTGTTCAAGCTCTGCCTGGCTAACTTCAGCCAGGAAATCCACAGGGAACTTCATTCCTACACAACACACAACACATAGCAGTGAGAAGGAGCAGTGTTCAGAACCTTAGTCAGAAATACATCAACATACCTGTGCCTGTTGAGTCACATTGAGATTTGCATAAAGACAAATGTTAACTTAACACTTCTCCCTAATAAGGTTCCCTTTACAAAGAGTGTGCTATTATGGCTTTATTGATTGTTAATCAATCATTTACAAATGGATTTTTGGCTCGGATCATCTGTCTTTGCTAGAAATGAGTGATGTCACCAGTCAAAAGGAATTTTGACCTTCACAACCCAACATTTGTTTTTATGTATGGTTATATGATTTATATGTAACTTATCTATAGACCGTTAGTAAATGATTTCTTTACCATTAATAAAGCCCCCAATAATAACTTTTCTAATTGTAATTTTTGTTATTGAAGAAATTTGGTTGTACCTTTAAATGCAATTTTTTCCAAAAATCTTTAAGATGGCAACGCAGAAGTGGCAACTTTGTCGCCCAACTTTGTGTTTTCCTTTTGTTTGTTTTTTTAACTACTTATTTTAATGTTATTGTTTTTTTGATTGGAGCTTGTTTAGTATGCCATCCAAAGTCTCCTTGGTTGCTTTGGCCCTTCTGCTGTTTTTGATTGAGTTAGATTCAGTGACCTCATTCAATGAGCACCTGAATCTAACATGTAAAAATGATGCCTAAATGATGACGTCGTCCTGACATGAAGCCTGTCATCTCCGGTTGGTTAAGCTGGACACATCCACAGTGATTTACAATAGATTCAAACAGAGTTACAGATATGTTTGGTTAGAGCCTGTGTCACAATCAGTGTGTCTGCACATGATTGGACATTTGCCAATTAACCAACAAGTAATTTAAGAGTTTTTATGAAATAAAATACTTTGAGCAGGGTTAAATAACGAATTAGCTTAATTAATTGTTGATCATTTTAAATGAATCTTTATATTTCAGTTCCTCTAATGAGACCTAATAGCAGATAGCAATAGAGTGCAGATCTCCACCAGGCCCTCTCTCCTATGCTTATGCTATTTGGGCACTACTACAGGAAACACTATCTGATGGGAACAGACTTAAGACAAGATGGTGATGGAAAAAACAAAAATGGGAATTTATTCATGTTATACTGTGCATAACTTCAGTGGATCATAACTATCGGGAATGGAATTAATCTGCAGGAAACCAACTGCAAAATAAAATAAAATAGGTTTTTCAAAAGTTATGAATCACCTCAACCACAAGAGTGATTGTGTTCAACAATAAATTGCACCTTTGTTTACCATCTGTCTGCCTCACATTTAGAATTTGAGTCTGTTTTCTTGTTTGCGCTTCTGGTCTCAACACCACAGACCACTCTGATGACAACTTCAGTCAGTCATACAGCGTCAGAATATGACTGATGCAATAAACATGTACTGTACCTACAAATTACACACACACACACACACACACACATATATATATATATATATATGTGTGTGTGTGTGTGTATATATATATATATATATATACACAAATATATATATATAGTGCGTATAATGTTTTAGCTGTATGTCTATGATGGTGAATTAAGTAGTTTCCTTGTATGAGTATCCATACTTGGCCAATACAGCTGATTCTAATTCTAGCCTTAAACAACTTCAATATACAAAACATGCACACAACAACCTACTCAATAATAACACAGCTCACATACACAGTGATAAAGATTTGATGATTTAGTGTGAGCTACTTGCAGGACCAGTTTCCTTAGCATGGAAACTAATCCGAAGGGGTTATCAATGTCTTCACGTGTGCCAACAACATCAACACATCCTGGAGGCAAAATCACATCATTATCATTATCATGCTTTCTTTTTGCACCCCTTTCCCTTTCTGCTCAAATTAACCCATTACTCCGTTACTCTACATCTTAGTGTCAAATATAACTTCCATGTATAAATATCAATTTAGTTCAGAAACTTCACATAGTCCAGATTCCTGGCATTACATAACTGACTTTGGAGGATGTTCCAGGGAATCATGTTCATGTACATGTTCTTTTAGGATGTTCCTTGAAAGTTTGTGCCCTTTCAAAGATTATGAGCTGTAGTGTTAAACTTTGAAGCAGCATCTGTCCTCAACACATTATGCATCCCACTCTCAACAGTGCATTCACACATGCTCATGAGCGTCACCAACCAAGTATTAGGTCCATTTTGTATTATGTGTGTGTGTGTGTCAGAGCTAACCACTGAGAGTTTGAATACCACAGATATATCCATCCAATACGAAGTACAGTAAATCTACTCTTAGTACACACATAATTGCACACTGCTGCTGTGATAAGAGCAGTCTTTGCTCATTTAGATACAATCTTGTTGATTAACAATTTCATCTACACTTGCTTGTAATATGTACTGCATCTTTCAGCTCTTTTAACACCTGTAGCACAAGCTACAGGTATTTAAAGTACATATGCATGCCGACAGTAGTCTCTTATTAAATGAATGTCCTGTAGTACTTATTTACAGGGTCTTATATTGACAGTACCTTAATTAACTCTTCTGACACAGGGCACGACCATCTGGTAGTCTGTTCTGCACAGATTCGAATTTTATATTGTGAGATCCATGAGATTCATGCAAAGCTCTGGTGAAGAAGCAGACCCAGTGCTCCCTCGGGCAAGGGAGTAGTGAATACCACACATGCACCTACAAATAACACTCTCTTTCTGCCTGTTAAACAGCTCTACATTGGGCACCTTGCCTAACTCCCAATAACTGGCCTGAAAAGTCTGAATAAAATCTATTATTAACACTAATATTTCAATTGCAAAGGAGCTATACACCATTTGTATCATGTTTCATGAACCTCTATAATGAAAGTACCATATTTAGGATTTATTTCCATGTATCTTGTGACTACAGCCCTATCTTGTAGATTAAAATGAGGCTTTTCTGTTGCTGCTAATACTGCATTAGCCTAACCTAACACATTAGACAAATTTAGTTTTCCACATAGGTGTGGCAGGGTCTTTTTTGTCGTATGTCCATGTCAGCAGGGGTCTGTACAGACGGTCCATGTGAAGCTCCTTCTTTTCTTCTTTTTTTTTACAGTATGTGCCGGCTGTACGGACCTGTCTGTAACTGGTGTATGACAGAATTTGTGGCATTCACCCAAAACAAATGTCTTCTTTGGAGGTTACAGATTCATTTAAGGACATTATTACATGTGGCTTAATGGACTATAGTTGATGATCCGCAGGATCACGCATAAACTATGCATCAACAGATAACAAATATGTTGCCTAGATCTGTTTTGTGATCTAATGGACACATTATTCCTCCACTCAACACCTCCCCTGTTGTCTTCTGTGCACTTCTTCAGTGACTGAATTAGCGCAACAAGCACAAGAACACAGAGCTGAAGGAGAAAATGTCTGTGTTTATAGTGGAGTAAATAAATTAGGAATGCACTGCAAAAATCACGCTTGCCACTAATCGACCACGGCAGGTAGAATTTCAGTCGACCGAGATTGTCTTTGGTATGCTACAGACCTAATTCCCTAGTGTAAGCCAGTCTAAGCTCTTTAAACTTTTTTAGTTCTACACCTGAGGTTGTATTGACCAACCACAATAGTTTGAGTTGAGCTCTGTGCATCCAGCATTTACACAGTGTTTACAGAGAGGATTTCTACAATTACAGTTGAGTTTGACTTTTAAGATCTTTAACATCCTAGTTGCTACTTTGAAGTGACACATTCTGTAGAGAACTAGCACAAAAACTTTGGAACATTCTTTTTTCACTACATGAGAATGTTATATTCACATGCCATATCAGACTTTGATGTAAGCAGCTGAAAAAATAACTGAAAATACAGCTACAAAAAGCTGAGTGCGCACATCCTGTCCTTATGAATCTGTTGACAATGTGACAGCCTGAATGTAAAAGAGTACAAAGAGTTCCAAAGTCATAGTGGGGCGGGATGTGTGGTGTATGTGAGTGAGTGAGTGAGTGAGTGAGTGAGGGGTGTGTGTGTGTGCTTTCCAGTGATGAACCAGGTCCTGACAGCAGGATAATAAAAACTTTTCAACACATTTCACACATGTAAACTCATCGTTGACCATTTAGCTCTTCAACTTTTTCTTTGCAACAGTGAAATCAGATAATAAAAGTAATAAAAACTACGCAAATGATTTCAACAAAGGTACAGGTCTTTGTGAGTGATAGTGTTAAATCAGGCAAATAAAACTAGTACACAACCAATAATAAGCAAATACATGAAACTAGCGTATAATACCTAAATATGCCTTGTACTGAATTATAGCTTATGGACAGCACGGTTGAAGTTTACAAGGAGACTGTTCAGCAGCTTCATGTTAGGCTGTTAAGAGTTCAGAACATTTTGTTCCAGAAAAAAAGTAGCTACAAAATAGTGTGTAGCGCTCCCACCAGCTAGCTGGATGTAGCAGCAGAGACTCCCAGAGCTGTCTGCGTTTCCACTGAGACTGTGAGCAGTGGATGTACCTGCGTGAGTCTATCTTTAATGCCAGCCTGCCTTGCTGTTCTCGATTCTGCCTCCCAATTCCATAAGTCCACCAAGAGAATACCCAGTAACCAGCACACACACACACACACACGAAGGGGAACCGCACAAAGCAACATGACGACAAACTCACCACTACCTTTCCCACGAGGGCTTTCTTTGAAACAACTCTCACTGTTCTTCATTTTAAATTCCGTGGACACGCTTATGGTTTGTTATGTAGTTAGTTGCAAAGCTCTGCGCATGCTCAGTTTAGACCGTCCTGTACAGAGTTATGTAACTAAGCTATAATCCAATGTAATTCCTGATCACCTAAAAATCAGTGAGACTAGTGTGTGTCCCCACCCGTCAGTGACTTTAACACATCAACTTCTTTACAAATGTACAACTTTTTAGGTGGTGAGTATATGGTGATAAGCAAATTTTTTCAAACCCAGCTTTACTTTGACTACTACAGCAGTTTACAAATATCAAATATGATGAGCTGAATTTTTAGAAAATGTGTACAAAGTGATGCACAAAACATCTAGAATGGCATATTTTCATTTGATAAACAATAATCTCAAATAAACCTGGAGTGTGCTTTTGAATATGTATTTGAATAATATCTATATTATACAGAGTCCAGCAAAAAAAAACAGAATAAATGTTAAACCGTCATATATGGAAGAAGTTCAGATAAAGTTAGGAGAGAAGTTAAGGATCAAATCAAGAATTAAAGATGTTCAAGCAGAGCACCACAACCATAGATAGCATTTATATTATAATTTCACTCATACTTTTCATACATTTTTCAAACTGTTATTTTCTAAGTGAAAGAAAATCTTTATACACGGTCTAGTTATTTAAGAAGTTCATTATTTAAAACAACACCATACTGTAATTTGAAGATTTGAGGTATGACTAAGAAATATCAATATAATGAAAAGTCCATAAAAGCTTTGAAGTGATTACCGTCACCCTGTTGGAAGAAGTAGTAAAATTGCATGGAAGATTCTTAAATATGTAAAATTATAAACACATTATCAGCAAGATATCCTTGAAGTATAGAATGGAACACTTAATGTTTTACAAGTAAGAAGTACTAATGATGCAACAGAATAACCCCTTTATTACGATGCATAATAAAATACTACTGTGGATGTATGAGGTGGCATTCTACAAATGCTGTCATGTAAATTTTAGCCTTTTCAACATGTTTAAACATAACTTTCCTAAGTGACCCAAAGTGTTGCATTGTATTTCATTACAATACGATACAATACAATTTGCAACTTGCAAGACGCAAACAACTTACTAATATTTGTTTTTCAGACACTGATTTTTAAATCAAGTCTTAGTATTCGTTTTGTAATCATGCATGCAGCCATGTGCATTGCTAAAGAGGCTGGGAATAAAATAAAGAAATGTACACAAGAAAGTCAGATTTTATGATGCATTGATCATTATGTATTTAGACAAATGTAGTTGACAAAAAATTATGATGTTTCTTCTAGAAAGATTAGGCAGTTACTATTAATATTTACAACCCAGTACAATATTATTTTTTTATTAATAAAATAAGTATTATTTATAAAGTGGTACATTAAAGTTTTTATTTCTGTGCTTTCAGTTCTGTCCACCAGAGGACCTCAGACTCGTGATATCTGTATCTTTGCTTCTGTGTTTCACTACTTTGTTTGGGCAGCAGGAGTAGCTTTTCCTTCCCTCTGCCAATGTTCTGTGTCTGTATCAATACAAATAATGAATGAAACATTCATCATTATGTCTCAATACATAACGAAGAATACACTAAGAAATCATGGTACAGGTGAGCACTATATCTTTGAACATTGGGACATTTTTGTCTGGTCTGTGCTCTAAAAGTACACCTCTGCACCCCTTCTTACAACAATGTATCTTTATGCCCTGGTATGAAAATGTACCCATTGGAAAGTTACAGAATCGGTAGAACTGGAGTAACGTGTCATTTTCTACATTAACAATGTTAATACTGTCTATACCAGTTATTCTGGAGTCAATACTAGTTGACACTGGCTACATGTTGGACTGGTTGACAGTCAATCACAGGGCTGACACATTAAGACAGACAGCTATTCATTTGCAATTTAGTTACTAATTAACATGCAGGTCTTTGGGCTGTGGGAGGAAGACAGAAGGCCTGGAGAAAACCCATGTAAGCATGAAGAGAACATGCAAACTCCACATGCACATACAATACCCCAGCCAACCAGCAGGTTTGAACCCAGAACCTGCTTGCTGGGACAATTCAGTAAGTGCGATAAAACTCTAAATCGCAAATTGATTTCACACATAAAGTTCATTTATTTAAAATAAACCAACTCTTTGTAAATGAATACTCCTTAAATCCAGATTTTGCAATCAATTTGCTGCATCATTGTTTGTTAAAATTAAAAGTATGTAATTGTCTGCAATTATTTATTTACCTTTCAAATTAAATTGAGGGCAGTTTCTATACCTGATAAATCCAGGATATTTTTCTAACAAATGTACCCTTGGGTACAGAAACGATACACACACTTCTGTGTGAATGACTGACTGGTATGGGGAGCCTGAGGAAAAGGAAATGAGGCTTACAGGCCAAGATGCCCCTCACTCCAGACAGAATCACACTGCACCCTTCCCAAATAAAGGCCTCAGTATAATGAAATCCATTTCCAGGGTTTACTGCAGTGACCCATCTCAGCCTGTATCCTGTGTTCATCCAATCTGAAGAACATCCTTCTAATCTGAAAAACTTTTTGAAGACAGGTATGACCTAGAAGGGATGAAGTCATGAAGTGTAACCATTCATACCTGAGCCCCATTCTTTGTACATGGATAACCAAATGAACTAGATTAGAATGTTGATGATTTGACATAAGCCTTGATTTTGGTTCTTTGAAGCAGAGCAGCAAGTCCTTAAACCCAAACTAGATGGACCATGACATTTTAGGGTGACGTAAACTTATTATGCTGTCCTCACTAAAGGTTGTTGCAGGCAATGTATTTTAGCTATACAGCTAGCTTAACATTATATCAATATTATCCAGTGTTGCATCCTCCATGGATCAGATGGGTGATGTATTTGGCAGGATTTAATAGAGGAAAATACTCATACTAATTTTGTAAAACTGAAAAAGAACACAAAATACAAGCAGGTAAGTATTAAATAATATTGGTAAACCGGCATATACATTTATGTCGCTAACAACAAGCCATCATTCTATCATTCAAGCCATCGTTTCTAGTGCGCATGTGCGGAAGTATATGCTGCCTGTTACGATTGCTCCTGCTCGTTTTCTTATTTTTTCTTACTTTTAACTATCTTTTTAACTATTTGTTTGACTTTTTTTGCTGGTAATATGTTTTTAAGACGTTCCCTCTCCAATACATGCTGGTGAAGAGAGCTCTTGTCATCTTTTTGCTGTGAAAGTACTACTTTAACTCTGCCATTTGCAGTAAACATATGGCCGTTGGTAGCCGTTGGTAGCCGTTTTGGCTACACAAGTGATCAGCTGATGGCTCTGAAACCTGCTGGCATCTTGACCACGAGATCTTCACAAATTCCAGAAGAATTGTGGAGGAAAACACACCGAGGTTGCGGAGGAAAGAAGAACCAGCGGAGGAGAGAAACCAGAAGGAGACAACGGAGGCGTATGGAGGAAAAGAAATCCCATCGTTACTATGGGCAACGTGAGATCGCTGGTAAACAAGATGGAGGAGCTAACAGCGTTAGCCAGGAGTCAGATGGAGCACCGGGAGTGTAGTCTGGTGTGCTTTTTGGAGACATGGCTGCATCAGGACATTCCCCACGACAATGTTTCCATTGGTGGCTTCCAAACTGTTCGGGCCGACAGGGATTGCACCAGGAGCGGTAAGCGGAAAGGAGGGGGGCTTGCCGTTCTGGTGAACAACAGGTGGTGCAATCCTGCTCATATTACTATCAAGGAGCGCATCTGTAGCCCGGACATTGAACTGTTGTTGCTGTTGGTCTTCGTCCACATTGCCTGTCACGGGAGTTTTCACATGTTGTTGTGGTGACTGTGGTGACTCATCCACTCCGCCATAGCCCGGGTACAGACTCTACACCTTAGTGCACTCACTGCTATCTCTGTCTTCAACCATGTCACCATGGCAAAGGCACTGCCCAACTTCAACCAGTACGTGAACTGTTTCACCAGAGAGGAGAGGACGTACATGTTGTTATATATTATTATTATTAGTAGTGGTATTATTTGTATTATTATTATTATTATTATTATTATTATTATAATTATATAATACAGCTCCTCACTCTGAGTGTACATGTTGTTATATATTATTATTATTAGTAGTGGTATTATTTGTATCATTATTATTATTATCATTATTATTACTTTTATATTCTTTTGGAGCTGTGTGTAACAAAAAGCAATTTCCCCCTGGGGATTATTAAAGGAATTCTGATTCTGATTCTGATTCTGATCATTTAAACCTGCTATATTAAATCTCAAAAATAATCACATAAACTTGTAAACATAACTGTCATTAATGGATGACTTACCGATGAAGCCGTTTCTATGGCTGGGCTTTAATGCCAGGATTCGTCAGACTGGCACAAACATTTGTTTACTTTATGGGAGTCCATGGGAAGAAAAGAACTTCCTGCAAACATCACTTCCTGCTTACTTCACTTCCTGCTCAAAGCAGCTACTTTCCTTTTCGCCACTAGGTGGTACTAAACACAATGCAAAAACTAAGAATGAACTGATTCCAATACACTAATACAAATGTTTTTCTTTCATAGGATTAAATTTTTATAACAAATAGTGGACTATTTGCCTTTATTTCTTAATTGCGGATGAAGTTATTTTGTGCTTTTATTTTGAAATATAAGATGAATGAGTAAGAAAGGGAAACCATGATCATCATTTATCTCATTTGCTGGTGCATCTACATTCAGTTACTTGAGGTAGGTGTTCGAGAACCCTGCCAGCATGCTTTGGGGTAATTGATTTCGTTACAGTATTTGCCCCTTTCCTCTTTGAATATGACACTGACCTCATGCACAAAACCAGTTCTATAAAGAACTGTTTTCCCGGTTTGGAGTAAAAGTCCTATCTATCAGATCGATTTCAGTTTGTACATGTTAACAATGGGTCCTCCGTCCACACCGAAGTTAGACATGGAGTTCCACAAGGTTCGGTGCTTGGACCATATTTATGCTTCCTTTGGGTAATATTATCAGGAAATACTCCATTAATTTCCACTGTTATGCAGGTGATACCCAATTACACTTATCAATAAAGCCAGATGAATCGAACTGACTAAACTCCAAGTCTGCCTTAAGGACATAAAGTTCTGGATGACCAGCAATTTTCTGCTGCTAATGTCAGAGAAAACTGAAGTTATTGTGCTTGGCCCTAAACACCTTAGAGACACATTTTCTAACAATATAGCTACTCTGGATGGCATCACTCTGGCCTCCAGCTCCACTGTAAGGAATCTGGGTGTTATCTTTCATCACGATTTGTCCTTTAACTCCCATATAAAACATATTTCCAAGACAGCCTTTTTCCATCTATGTAATATTGCTAAAATCAGGCCCAACTGACGAGAACTAGGAGAAGAGATCATATTTCTCCCATACTGGCCTCTCTTCACTGGCTTCCAGTAAAAACCTACATGGCTCTTAATGGTCAGGCTCCATTATATCTTAAAGATCTCATAGTACTGTACTACCCCACTAGAGCACTACACTACAATGCAGGTCTAGTGGTGGTTCCTAAAGTCCTCAAAAGTAGTGCAGGAGGCAGAGCTTTCAACTATCAGGCTCCTCTCCTGTGGAACCTACTTCCCCGGAGTCTTTCTGTGCTTTTCTCATACTGGATGGACTGGATTTCCCACTGCTGACCACTCATTGTGGTCTTCTGTGTCGCCAGCGTCTCATTAACATTTTAAGTCATCAGCTCCACCAACCAGGTGATGCAGGCCCAGCAAAACCACCTTGTGGTTTTTGCAGCAGGGAGGTCGTGCCCAGTGCACTCTGGGTAAACTGGATGATCGTAATCTTCCTGAAATCTTTTTAAAATGCCATTCTCTGTATACAGTACGAGTCACATGGATGCACCTTGTCATTCACTGGTTTTTCTTTATTTTTAAGGAACACACATGTAATAAACAAAAAAGTGTGAAAACCAGAATATGTTTCTCATTGTCTCTTATTCTTCAAAGCAGTCACCTTTTGTTTTGATGACAACTTTGCACACTCTTGGCATTCCCTAAATCAACTTCATGAGGTAGTAACCTGGAATGGTTTTCAATTAACTTGTGTGCCTTCTTAATGTGTTTGAGACCATTTAGTTGTATTGTGCAGAAGTAGGGTTGGTACACAGTTCTATAGAGTGAATATCCCTATTTGACTACTGTTCTAATCCAGTAATGACAGTCCATCATTACTTTAAGCCATGAATGTTAGACAATCTTGAAAATTTAAAAAACTTTGAATGTATCCTCAAGTGCACTCACAAAAACCATCAAACACTATGATGAAAGTGGCTCGCCCCAGGAAAGGTAGACCAAGTGTTACCTCTGCTGCAGAGGATAAGTTCATTCGAGTTACCAGCCTCAGAAACCTCACATTTACAGCACCTCAGATTAGAGCCCACATAAATGCTTCACAGAATTCAAGTAGCAGACACATCTTAACATCACCTGTTCAGAGGAGATTGTGTAAACAACAATTAGAAGAGAATTTTTTTGGCCAAGAAACAAGGAACACTAGACTAGTCGAAACCTGTTCTTTGGTCTGATGAGTCCAAATATTGAGATATTTGGTTCCACCCACTGTGACTTTGTAAGTTACTGAAAAGCTGAGCGGGTGGTTATTACTGTTAATCATGAAGGAGGAGGTGTGATGGTGTGCGGGTGCTTTCCTGACAATGCTGTTGGTCATTTATTCAAAACTGAAGGCACACTTAACCTGCATGGCTACCACAGCATTCTGCAGTGACCAGACCTAAACCCAGTTGACCCCTTGATGTCCTCAATATCAATCCACAATGTGAAAATAATAAGATAAAGAAAACTGATATCAGGCCAAGGAATCTCCAAGGGATGGGGGTTGGGGGGGTTGGGATGGGAGTCCAGCATCCTGAAACTGTCCACTAAGTGGACAAGGACTGGTGATTGTGAGAGCCACTATCCAGGAAGAAACAACCAAGATCCAGAAATACATCAGAAAGATGGCCCCCGAAGATGAGCTGCTAAATGAATACCTGAAGCAGCAGAAACCTAGTAATGCATAGGACCCTTCCTGGAGGGACAAGCCCCTACATGGCATGTACCACTGACAGATAGACGAAGTGACTGATGTCAAGAAACACTACCAGCCTGGAAAAGGCTGGGTTAAAAGACAGCAGCACTAATCAGGGCAGCACAAGAGCGGGCACTTAGTACAAGATCGATAGACGCAGGGGTCTACCACACCAGACATGACCACAGGTGCAGGATGCTCCCAAAGATGCTCCTGAAACAGTCGAGCACATAATAGCAGGGTGTAAGATGCAGGCAGATGGGACATCATAACCAAGTAGCTGGCATACTGTACAGGAACATCTGCACTAAAAGTATGGGCTGGAAGTCCCAGGACGGCTTACCAACCTGACATTGTGCCGATTGACAAACAACAGAAGAAGGGAGTGGTGATAGATGTAGATGTATCAGGAAGAAGGACCCTGAAAAGTTTGGAAATACCTAGGGCTGAAAGAGGAGCTGGAAAAGATGTGGGGCGTAAAGGGAACAGTGGAAGGGTTATTTTTATTCATGAGAGATTTATTTATATGAGAGGGGGATATATCTATTTATTTATATTACATATTATATTTTATGCATTTCATATTCCTCCTTGAAACAATCAATCTTTTTATGAAACCATGTCACTGGTCTCTGATAAGTCTCAGCAGCCAAGCAAGGAGTTTGTGAAAAAAGTTATGACATAAAGTACTGTTATTCCAGGCAATTACCTCATGTAGTGAGGTGTTGCTTGGAACCAGTGGCTGGCTGCACAGACAAAGCCCCCATTATGCTTAGAGAACTGTGCTCCATTGGCAGTTTTTTTCATTATAAAGCTTGCTTTTCATGCCCATGATAACATTAGGTTCATATCTATCAGGACGATTGAGCGACAAGTGACTGGCTTGCAGTGAAAAAAAGGTTACGTCATTACAATTTTGGTGTAAAATTAGAGCCATTTTCTTGGTGTCAGCACATCGCTGTAATGTTTCTACAGCAGGCCCATGAGTGACACAGATCTAAATGATATCCCTTGGTGTACACTTTTAAAACCCACACTTGATTTATATTTGCAAAAGCATGATTATTTGTTTGCTCAATGTGGTGTGCTCAAACAAATATTTGCATTGAGGTGAGAGAGGTTTGACAACAGAGAGGGAAGGCTGAAGTGTAATAGCAGCCTAGGGGAGACAGAGAGAAAAAGAGAATCAGTAAAGTGAAATTACTGGTATCTTCTAGCTGGGACTGTCACAATATGTTTTAGACAGAACACAGATTCCAAGACTCACACCAAATCTTTTTTTAATGAATTTTTACACAACATAAGTTATGATACTAATGATATATTTAGCGATTTTCTCATTCACATTTGCATGTTTCTGCAGCATGTTTCATGTCAAATATTGACTTCTAATCTCTGATTTAAATTCACAGGTAGATCATGCTAACTTGTTTACAACATTCCCATCCCCCACCCAACCCTGGAGTCTTAATCCAGTAGTTAGGTCCTGGTTTAGTTCACAGGAACAAAGACATGTTGTTCACTCAGAGGTACTCCTGGTCCATCCAGGTAAGAGGCAACCACAGGAACTGGGCAGGGCTGATGACAGCAGGCAGAGTCGGTATTTGGATACATGCTTAGAGACCCTTGATTGGGCATAACCACTGTGAGGGTTGAGCAATTTGCATTGAAAGAAAGAATGCACTCTTCATACTGCCAAATATGACATAGTGTCATAAGTTATCCTCATGTACAACAAGCTTGTACTTTGTTTAACAAAAGAGGATGAATACTTTGAAAGAAATAACAACTACTTTTTTCAGTGTCCATCCACTGTTTTGAGGTTCATAGTATAGTTAATAGATCTTAGTAGTTCTACAACAGCATTCATTATATTACTATCCACAGCCCAGTGGTAAGGTTTGCCAAAATATTTAATCTGATGTAGCTCAGAAATACTCACGAGTACCAAATAAAATTAATATAAGGAGGGACAATTTTATTAGCTAAATGTGCAATGTGTATTTTTATCAAGGGTTTGGATTTCTCTCTAACACTCATGGGGAAAAGTTGACTTGCATTCTCTGTTACTGTCTTATAGTGAGTCGAATCACTGCAGTTTTCACTGCAGAAAAAAATTATCACTATGTACTTAGAAACTCCTTGACAATTAAAATTTCAATGAATTGTCACATGGAGATGTAAAAGCAGACAGTACTGACAAATGATGTCATCCTGCATCTGATCAGAAAACATATGCTGTTCTGAGTGGCAATTATGTGTTTTTATTTCATTTGGAGCACTTGCTGAACATCTGATAAAAGTTTCTCACACATTTAGTTAAGATAAAGAGATGGAACTGCTCTTAGGAACAAGCAGCCAGGTGGGGAAAGCTTCTCTTGATATCTTGCATTTTAAAAGCCAGAAAACAGTACAAAACAAATCACAAATGAAATTAGAATACCAAGGGAGTACCAAGGGGCAAGAAAAAACCTGTTACTTGGAGATGACAGAACACTTCTTCTGGGAAACAGATCCCAATGTGCAAGAGGAAAAGAAAAACAGCTCAGCTCAGCCTGAAATCTGTTCAAAATACCAGACCACAGAGAAAGAATGATGCTTATTGTTCATTGTATACCTGCAGATAGACAGACATGTCGGAGGGGGCAAAGGCTTCGTATTCAAATTTCACCTGTCCTCTACAACCTCTCTGTGTAGAGCAGCCATGAATTGAGTTTATTGTGAGGAGAGAGCCAATATAGAGGAGATGAACCAACACTAAGGCCGCTGGTGGCGAGCCATACATTTTGTCCACTTAAATAAAAGAATCTGCTACCTATGAGCCCCTCCTAGTCAGGGGCAGATGTTAAGTCAAAATCTAGGCTGTTTGTACAGTAACAGCACAGCTTGACAATGGTGTATCTTGTACACAGACTTTACAACGAATGGGCATTCAGATGAAAGAGAACAAGTAGGGACTGAGGCAACTCTCTTATACATAAACAGTGATGAGCTGACTGAGAGGTCACCACAGATCACCACACAAAACAGAGCTTTTTAAGTCATCGCGTCTTGTCCATGAAATTTCCATTTCGTTTTCTCAGATTCTCCATATCATTGCCATAAATAAGAATTATCAATAACAAATTAGCAAGTCAACTGGCAATTGTTAACAATGTATTCTAGCAACTCTCGTAACAGCTATTATGGTGTGGGCATTCACATGCATTTGCAGTGTGAATACCAGACGTAGTTAAGAGTATGCTTAAGTTTGGTTGGTGCAACCAACTAAAAAGTCCATTCTAAAGACTAGTCTTAACAAATACCAACTAAGCAGTTAGGGCCAGGCTTAGTAAAGACCAGTTAGTGCAATCAGCCCCAGGGGCCTCATTACAGAAATATTTCCTACCTGCTTGTCCTACGTTAAGTTTCAAAAAAGAGGAAAAGTTTTATCTTCCTCTTACAGAGGCAATTCCTAAACTTATGGATGCGTCCTATCTTGGACCTTTTCTGAATTAAAGAAATCATAACAATAACGTTAACATTTATACATCAATTGGTAAGCATCATGTCATGTTTTATTAGAATGGAAACAGACTACCAGTATCCTAGGTTTCACCTGACTTGTGAGACAACTAGCTTGTGATGTGTAGTCCCAGACAGGAAAGAAGAAACTTAGGACGGAAATTATTTTCACACTATATAAATATGGCACTAAAAATACTAAGGAAAGGGGTATTGCTCTTCAATAACCAATGGTTAAATAGAAATGTGCCTACATGGACCCCAAGACTTATTTTTATTTTATTGGTTTTGTGATGGTTTAGCATCAATATCTGGATGAAGTGCATGATTTTTACAGAAATTTTGTACCTGAGGCTCTAAGTCTCTGAGATCCAAATAACTGAACAACTAAATGACAAGGTCCATAGAGTGGTGCTGAAGGCCTGGTCTTTCAAGGTTTCAGTTCACACAAATTTCTATTATAATAAAGTCAGCTAAAAAGTTAGCTATTTGTCACCTCTTCTTTCTGTGAAGGAGCGTCTTTTTCTGGTTAATGCAGTCACTTTAAATGCGAAAAATCAAGATATACCGTAGAGATACCTTCAATCCTTTATTACTACAAAGTAGTCCTGCTTCAAACAAAGAGCTTGTTGTCTCAGGGCAGAATCAGCTGACAGACAATCACACAAGCACAGCCAGTTTTATTAGTAGTGTGTGGAGGTAAGGAAGCAGGTAGGGTTTTAACTTCTCTCTCTAGCTTTCTTCATTCTTCACAACGACTCCCATCACTACAACTGCTGTACCAAAGAGCTATACCATGACTGCCTTCAAATACAGGCTGTTTGAGAGAGGGCACAGTGATCCTCATTTGTAGATTTCACCGTGTCTCATCTCTTTCTATACAGCACAATTTTTTGTCATGTCATGTATATGGGTCAATGTGCAACATTGTCTGTAATGACCTACTAAATAGATGTTGAAAATGTAGCTATCTCTGCAGAAACAACATAGCATAATATCCTTCATTTGATAAATCTCTATTGTGTCTCTGAATATATCTATTTGGTAGGTTTGGTAGGTATATTATTGTCACACACTGTCATCACCTCCCTCATATGACACCCATCAATCCCCCACACTTGTAAGACATACCTCTACAGTACCACTTGTGGTCAATAAATACAGTGTACTTTTAAATGAATGGGTAAGCTGTGTGAAAAGTCATTTGTTACTCTTTAAATAGATTATTGTTAACATGGTCACCTGAGACCACAACTACAGGTCAAACAACCCATAAGAAGCATCGTACATTTAGCCAGGAATAAATAAAACAGAGATTACAAAATCATCAGAACTTTTTCAAATCAATTGTATCATCATGACAAAAAAACTTACATGACAACATGAGTCACCGTAGTGTCCATGTTGTTCTTGAGTCAAACTCAAGAGCAGCATGGACACTATTTGGATGTGATATCAAGTGGTATTTGTTTTTAGGATGACATTCCCTGAAATAAACCATTATTCTTTTGGACATAGGTACTTTTTTTGATTTCCTTCTGTTACTGATTACTGTTCCTGCCTTTGGTGTTCAGTGAATGTTACAGACTGACAATATTTAGAACAAGGTCCAGCAATCAACATTTAAAAATATTTGCAACATGCAACAAAAACCTAAAAGAGGTCATTTTGAAGAATGATCCTTTTCACATTCTTCAATTGCTGATGCATTATTGATACAGTGTTTTGATGTTGCAGGTGGTTCAGATGGTGCCTCTCCATTTAGTGGTCGGTGGTCTACATTATATGAATGCACATTTTATGACCTGATGTGTTTCTTAATCTACATAGAAATAAGAAGCTATGAGAATGTCATATACTAGTAAGTCTAATATATTCCAATGAAATAGGTTGTATAGTTCAACAAATGAAAATACTCAAATGTTTGCATCTCATACTTGTACTTACAGTCATTAGTAAAGGGAGGTATTTCTAGTCCATTCAGCTCATAGAACCCTTTGGCTCCGCTATGAGCCAGAAAGCTAACATTATGCTAGCAACATTCATAGTCATTAACATTGTGTATTTGAAGTAGAAGAACTTTGTTACTTTGTTACTTTGCAATATCATGTTTGCACATATTGACGTTTTTCCATCAACTTCTCCTCCAAACACTTAATCAGGATTGGGTCCACTTTGGGGTCAAATTTGTTAGCAAACCAGTGGCCATAGTTGAGGAGCCAGCGAAGTTCAGCAGCTCCATAGATGCAAACACTCCTCATGTGTGTGCCTGTGCAGGCTGGGTAAAGATTTCCTTCTAAATAGTTCCATTTGACTAGTCGTGTCTTACTGCTGAGATCTGTAATGTCTGCTTCTGACCTGGGAATGTGTCCAGGCACCCCAGGAACCCTGACAAGGGTGGCCCAAAAGTGTTCGTCTGGTGAGTATGTGTCAGCTGACCATGCCAGAAAATCCTTCGCCACCTGATTACTACTAATGTAATTCACAAAATCCCATGACAGGACAAAATATGCACTACCAATAAACATCTCAATACCGTGGGGAGGGGCATCTTTGGCCGCAGTGGTTTTGACAGGAATGCGAAGGTACTCATAAGGCACATTTTTCAACTCATACTGAAAGCTGAAGCGCTGTTTCTTCAGTTCACTTGGACGGCTGGACTCCAGCATGTTACTGCCATTCAGCTGCGTTAGCTCCATTACCAGTTCATAGTTTGACTTGAGGGGGAAATCCTGGCCACACAGATTAATGACATACTTCCACTTGACCACTGTCTTTAGTAGGTCAGAGAGACAGTTTAGGTCAGCATTAAGCCTACTGATGTGGGCATATTCTACAGATTCCAATTTCGAGGCAATGAACACATTTCTAGTACACTGAGCCAGGTTTTTAAGAGCCTTTATAAATGCTGGAGAGGACTTTTGATCATAGTGAATGCAATAGATGTTATGAGGTGCGTAGATAGCATGAAGAATACGTTCTACCATGGGTGCATTCTTATGCACCACCAGGGAGTAAGCCAATGGGAAGCTCCGCTCTGCATCCGATACTGGAACCTCATTGTAACCCCTTGTTTTGATGAATGTTTGACAGTCTGAAGTTAAACTCACAGTGCTATCATCGCCCACTTCAACAATGACTTTCCGTTTTATCTCAAGAGCCTTGCCTATCTCCACCGGGTCGAGCTCGTAGATGGCAGTGCAGTTGACATCATACCTGTGGTTGTGGTTTCTGGATAAACTAACAGTAATTCCATAGGGCTCAAAGTAGATGCTGTCCCTCACGGCCACCTTAACGTAGAGCAGCTTGAGTAGACAGACCATCAGCAGAGTCAGAGAAAACAGGAAGCACCTGTGTCTCAATCTATTTGTGTAGTGGGCACATCTTATTTTCATTCTAGGACAAAAAAAGACATGAGATGAGTAATCAGGCTATATTAAGTAGTTAACAGCTGAAGGTAGTTGTGAGAAGAACATTAAGTGTTACATATTTAGACATAAAAAAAAACATTATCACTTGAATGCTCATTATTCTATAACTTTAATAAACTTTGAGTTATATTTTAATTTTTGTTGATTTTCATGAAATTCTTGGATGAATGTTAACAGTGTACTAAAGGGTATCTGATTAAATCAGAGGGAGTCATGGGACACAGCACTATTAACTTGTTCTCACAGAATTTACTTCAAAAAAACATAATTTACTTAAACACATCAACTCACTTGACAGATTGACACATTGTGCATAGAAAAGAAGTCAAACTAAACAAATGAAATGAGATGAATACTTTGTAGAGTCTAGTCTAAATTACCTTGCTGTCTAAAGTTGACTGTGAGTGGCTCTGGTGCCATGCAAACTTCTGCCACACTTCCACATAAAAACCTTAACATAATGAGAAACATTTCTTCATTAAGTGTAAGGGCAAAAACAGAGAGTAAAATAAAATCAAATAAAGACACAATGCTGTCACATTCACGTTTTCTGCATCGCGCCTCACTTTAGCGTCTGAAAAAGACAAAATGAACTTTTCTCCAAAAGGGATCACATGATGTGGCACACAGTCTATCCTGTAATACTTTCTATACATCACTATACGTCCTCGTTATTACCAGTTTGTCGAACAGCACATGAGAGGGCGAGGAAGCAGAAAACTCACCACATGCGTAAAGACAGTCCGCTTCGCTAGAGCTGCTTATATCCGGGGCTCCATCACGGAGTGCGGCGCCTGTTCAGTGAGCAGTGGTAGGGGCAGAAAAATACGGCAGCAGTCCGCCCACTGCACATCCAGCACATCACCACCACCCGATACATTTACCACCCACTCACTAATGGTTAACCCTCTTCTGCATAACTATGCAAAATCCAAGAATGAGGCAAGGCGCAGGGTTTCTCTCCACTTCCCCAGCAGTTTCTCCATGGACACTCTTGTTTGTGTGCAGTAGTTCTGGGGCGCAGGCCCTTAGCTTTCATACTGACAGCTCCCACCCGTCAGTAGAATCCTTTAACCACACACCAAAACCACAGCCACTTTTATAAAACGTGTTATCTTTATTGTTAGAAATGCCACATTTAACAATGTGTACACTATAAGTATCTGAACAATGCTCAGATACAATAAATGGAAAGCACTGAAATGAGCATGTAGGAATATAGTGTATCCACGTAATATCGACTACAACCAACGTTCACGTTGTCAAACAGAGCTTGAGTACTTTTAAACTCATGTAAACAGTTACAACGTGACAGTACAAAACTGACAGTGCAGCATGAAGTACAAAAACATAAGAATAACGAACTTGTGTGATATGGGAAACAACGAGAACAACTTGAAATACCTTTCATGCCTTTTGGTGTTTTTTGAGTTTAATATGATCACTGAGTGGAAGTCACATTGCACCCCTTTACTTACCGTCACAATGAGTGCAGTAAATTGATCATTAATTGAGTGAATAAGTAAAACTGAGTAATGGGCAGAATGTGATAATTATAACAATTCACTCCCCCAGTCTTTAGACTCTGCATTCTCTTGCCTCAAGAACTTCTCCCAGTAGCAGTCCATCATAGCGTTGGGCAATAGTTCCACATCATCCACCATATTGATCATATTGATTTCCATTACTCGCTTTAGGCTTGCTGCCTCTGCAAAAACAGAAAAGGCTTTCAAAATACATTCAAAATTGACATATTAAGTCCCTTTCAATATAAATTAGAATTCATTTTAATTACTGTTTGCAACAGTGTTCAGAAACTCCGGGTGGGAGACGTATGAGGCAGATCATTAATTACTGACAGAAAAAAAACATGGCTGCCTGCCTTCCCTCTTTATTCCTTTGAATAAAGCAAAAAATAAAGCAATAAGGCAAAAACAATGTCTAAACAATGCATGTGGAGCTGAGGCAGGGGTTAGGCATGTCAGCAGACAGGAACAACAAACCTCTGGTTAGGGTCTCTCTGCAGTTTTGAATCTCATCCTCAGGACGTGTCGGTGGGGTGTTTTCTTCAGCCTCGATGTTCAATACATAACAAGACAAAGATTTGTCCCTGAAAATCACCTGAAAGAACAGTTGAACAAGTTCATTAGAAACACATCTGATATGTCTGTTTACAAATAAAGACTTATTAATGAGGGTGTCAAAGTATCCTGGGTGGGGTACATGACACTAGAGGACCTATCGGATATCTTTCAGCAGTACTCTGGACCATGCAGCCATTAAACAGGCCCCTGTAACACTATGGCTTTTTTCAATGTTCTTAATGAGATAGAAGATATGGAGATGCTGTGTCTTGCCTTGTCTCCACAGACCCCTACTGGCAGGCAGGAAACAGCAGAAATGTGAACAGACCACATCAACAGATAAGGAAGCAAACGATTCTTCACTGTCAAGTAAATCCTTCCAGAATAATAACTAATAGAAGTTAAACTATAAACATTTGTGGAAAATAAGTTGCATTAAATGTCAATCCAAAGATGACAAATCTTGATTGTGATTGGATGGTGGGACTAAAAGGAAATGTCATAGAGTCACCAGAACATTTTGATTCATCCTCTTGGGAAATAAAAATATCCACAATAAAGCGACAACAGTGATCGGTAACGGTGACGGTTTCCAATACACTGCCTCTTGCTCTAAACCAGAGTCTTGTGCAAAAGGACAAACTGACTGGCTGGTCATTAGCCTTTATGAGTCCATAAATAGTGGAGCTTTAAAAAAATGCAGGGTATCTTGATGGCCTTGTGGTTAAGATGCATATCAAATATTATGATTACAATGTCCTTTCTTTGATTCTAGACTTTCATGACATGAGTAAAGACAAAATGTCCTCCAAAATACTAAAAGATCAAATTTATAAAATGGTGTGATTTTGCTGTTTCAGGTACTGGTTGTCAGACAATGAAATTCAATCCAGGAAGGCCAGTCCAAGAAACATATCCACAAGTCTGAAAGCTTACAATTGCACTTAAAATTTTTCAACCTCATTGCAAATTAAGTGCCTGGGCGAAATATGTGTGAAGTCTCCTCTAACTTAGATTCTTGTATGAATGATGTGTGAATGGGTGAACGAGGATGTGATGTAAAAGCACTTTGAGTAGTAGAAATGAATTGAAAGGCACTATACAAATACAGACCATTTACCATTTGCAAATGAGTGCTCTTATGAGGGATTCTATTCAGGGGGTTGACTCATTTTGAGACTGCAGTAGTCATTAAAAGTGCGAGATCGTGTTGAGTTTGGAGAAATTACCTGTAATATTAGTTGTATTGAGCTATTTAAATTGTTCGTTTGAGTTGTTCATGAACACAGCTTTTGAGTGTACTCAAAACTGTATCTGTTGCCTTAACACTGCTCAGTGGTAATACTACAGGGCAGGATTTTACCTTTAGTTATCAATCATTTTGTCCTCCTTCTCAACAGATTAAAGGTTTTTTTCCCTGCAACAATAACCTCACAGTCTTCAATGAATGAAGAGACTCTGAACATGGCCTACGGCTGTTTATGTGAGTTACAAGGAAAAGAGTATTTTGTGTTCTGTCTTTTGTTTGAATGTTGTGATAAGATTAAGGCCTGGTGTCTAACCTTGTCCCAAGCATATGCTGAGTTGACAGGGATGTTGTTACCAAAGATAGACTCCCGCCACTTTTCGGGAGCTACGTGCAACTTGCCTTTCCTGTCCTTTCTTGAGTCATCACCTAGCACCTGCAGAGGCAAGACAAACAGGTTGTTTTCTTAATTTACTACAGCAACAAGTCGTACTGCTGTACTGCACTAACACATATACTGTAGCAATCAGGGATGACAGTAGTTTCATTAGTCAATGATTTGTTCCCTTTTTAGAACAAAGTACATAGTACTCAATGACCAGGTCCCGACTGATACATAAAATGTAGTACTGGTTGCAACTAGCACTCACTGCAGACCAGACAGACCTGCTATGCCACAATCAAATGTGAAAGCTCCACACATAAGCGCCTATGGAGAAATAATTTTCCTAGACTTTGAGTGCCTGTACCCACACCCATGGAAAGTGTAATCACCTTTCTTGTTGTTAGCAATGTGTATCTGAAGACAAAAGCATGCTGTTACACAAGGATTCAATTTTATGAGAAATGTTTTGCCTAACTTTCAACAACAGATGTAGAGTACTTCCAGATGGCATCACTCCCCTCTGTAGGAGTTTTGAGAGATGCTTGCTGTTGTCTTCAGCTCTTGTCTGCACTAGTGCATTATTTCCTTTCATCTGAAAGTGTTGTAAAGTATCTCCAGGTTGTGGGGTGCTGCTCTGACAGCTACAGGCTTTCCCATTTCCCATTTCCACACTTCAGTGTGTGTGGGAGCCGTCTTCCCCTGGTTAAGTAAAGGAGAAGGAGGCATGGGCACTCTAGGGACCTTGGAATTTTTTGGAGATGCCAATCTTAACAGACTGGCCTGTGCAATTGGTCTATGATTTTCCTTTCTTTGACTTTCTTAATTACAACAGTGTGTTTCTCTAGCCTTAGAGCAGGAGAGTTTGGAAGCTGCAGTGGAGAAGTCATCTGGCTGCTGTCTCACTACTGTGCTGGTTTGATGGTTGGGAGGCTGAGTGGACAGGTTGGCCTTTGTAGTTATGTACACCTCAACCAAAAGCATTTGCTTCTGGAAGATCTCCACCAATTTCCTCTGACGTGAAGCAAGGGAGAAGAGTTGACTTTTTAGCAAACATTGCTGAAGGGGGTCAGACACACTCCTGCACAGATAATCAAACAGCATTTATTTAAAGACAGACAGCATTACAGCAATGCATGGCAAACACAATGATTTTCAAAGCATGAAACTAACTTCAATGTGTTTTTAACTGTACTGGATAGATGAAAGTGAATAGAGAAGTAAGTAAGACGGCAAGAAGGCAAAAAGCAATAAAAACACGTCATCATTTTACTGTAGTTTTCTACCCAGCACTGGGTTTTGTTTTAATATTGGCTAAGCTCATACCTCTTACTCTAAAAATGCACTCACCATTTGCAGAGATCTGGTTATGGAATCATGCAACTTCTAATAAATCCCCAGTTTAACACCATTATTTAAACCACTTTTTGGAAGTAAAAATAAGCCTTAATACACCTAAAACATTTACATTCACAACAATCATCCATTGCATTTTGAAATTGTGCATGGGATGTGTGCAAAACTATGGTAATGGCAGCTGGATCAGTTGAATCAGGTAGTAAATGTTCTGCAAGTATCTTCAAGATGTAAAGCACATGAACAACTTCAATTTGCCTTTAGCTTTTCCTCACTTCCACCTCCACATCAGTGGTTTAGATAACATGGTTAAACTGTGGGCTTGTTTTAAACTTATCTGACCACTTTTGTGCTTTAACTGTACACACTGCTGTGGTGCTATGGTTAGCACAGTCACCATTTCCTCAGATGTCAGCAATGACTTTTGTGAGTTAAAATTTTAATGGAATCGGTCAAGAAGTAATGTTTCAGAAAATGAATTGCACATTACTGAGTCCTAAAACTTCACTCAAAAATCAAATGAAAGTGTAATTTCTCTGATCCTAGTGCAGCAATCTGCCCTATTCTATCTTGTGTTACAATACTAACACTCATTTCAAGAAAATTGTTTAACTAAGGGGAACTGCCCTGAGAACATTTTGTACAGAGGGGTGGCATAATGGCTCAAGGTCCAGTTCAGTCCTCCTCTACTTTCCTTCTGCAGTCCAAACACATGTGGGCTAGGTACATTTTTGTTCACCATTAGATCAAGATCAAGAGCCTTTATTGTCATTGCGTGTGTACAATGAAATTAGGAGTGCTACTCCAATTGGTGCGAAAATAGTAACAAGAATAAAATAAGAATAGAATAAGAATAAAATAGAATAAAAGGAATATACACAGTACAAAGTCTACATGTCAGTAGAGGCAGGCTTTGCGTGACATTAGTGACATTTTGTGATAGCCCTGCCTGCCATGTTGTGATAGCCCTGTAATTGTTTAGATTATATAGCACTTGCCTCAGGCTAAAGAGACACCAGGACACAAACTTGTTACATTATTCAAAAGCTGATGGTTTTCAAAACCATGTGTTTGTGAAAAATTGCCCAAGGGCTCAGTTTTTTGAGACTTCTGTTTGGGCATGCTGTCCAAATATTGTTTTAGTTTTTTTCACTTACTTAATTTGTTACGTAAAATATACTTGAATAGTGCTCTATACATAAAATGTATCATTGGCAATATCTATAAAGGATAACTGGAATGGCTCATGCATTCCTACAAGTAATAAATGAATGCAATAAATGAATGTAAATAAATTAGCAATTTTCTGTTTGAGAATCAGACAGATGTAGTCTGACTAACACCAACCGCTTTGCTTAGTCTAACAAATATATCATAATCAGTACAGTGGTTGTAAACAGCTTTGTGACAGGTAGCATTATCACTGTGTACTTGTTGATATTTTTTAAAATATGTCAGGTAAAGGTTTTCATTTTATTTGGAATTATTTACTGCATGCATATACTGTACAGTATAACTAAGTAGTTCACTTATGTCATTTTGCCATTTTCTGAAAATGAAACCATTGTGTAAGGACAGTATCCTTTGCTTCTGGCTCACAAAGCTTCACTTGTCAAGGATGAGACAAGTCCCTGAACTGACCTGTATTTTTGGGAAACATCATCCTTCTCCAAATGCTGTTTGGCAAGCACCTCAATCAGCACATTCTGGATCTGTGTTAGAGCTGCTTGATATCTTCCTGAAAAACAGCACAACTACAGTAAATAATACAAATTCAGTAGTTGTACTCTACTAGTAGTAGTTGTTTTTCATATCATCACACTTGATGAGCTGTGATCCAACTGGCTAATTATGGTGTATAATTCTCTTCGCATTTACTTAAAGCATTCAAATGTAAAAGGAATATCATTGCTGCTGCCAGTGAAGCAGAAGCAATAATATTGGTAGACAAGAGGTCATGTGACTCAGGTCTGTCCAATGTCCTCCCAGATCGATATTCTTCATATATGTTTGCAATTTATGTATAATGTTGCTATTCTGATTGCTTGATTGTTTAAAACACTGGTCTACCAATATTATGTCTGTCTATCTGGGAAAAAAATCCCTCCTCTGTTGCTCCATTTGTTCCCTGTTTTAACAGGGAACAAATATAAACATATTGTACTTAATTTATCTGACATCTTAAGTTACTTTGAAGATTCACATTAACAATATAAAATATAGTCAGTAAAATTATGATATTATTAGATCAGGGGTAGCAAGGAAGTGGTTAGCACTGTTGCCTTACAGCTGCTGGCTGGCGGTTTGTAGGTGGGCATTTCTGTGTGGAGTTTGCATGTCCTCCTTGTGTTTGCGTGGGTTTACTCCGGGTACTCCCGCTTCCTCCCACAGTCCAAAGACATGCAGGCTAATTGGAGACTCCACATTGTCTGTAGGTATGAATGTGAATGTGAATGATTGTCTGTCTCTATGTGTTGGCCCTGTAACTGACTGGCGACCAGCTCAGGGTGTTCCCCACCTCTCACCCAACGTCAACAGGGATTGGCTCCAGCCACCCCACGGCCCTTAAGGATAAGCGGTACAGACAATGGATGGTTTACTAAATCAATAAGGTAATATTGGTACACATGGGGATAATTATAAACCACCCAGCAGTATGTAAAGTAATATACAAAATATATATAAATAACCTAAACTGAGCTCCACCTTCACCAGCTGCAGCATTAAAGTGAAGAACCCATTCATGCATAATAATTACTATACAACAGGGTAATATATACTAAAATGTACATATGTACAAATATACTTAAATGTACCATTCTGAAAAACGATTACTTTTTTTACTTTTGGAACTTTAACTATACTTTTGTACTTTTACTACAACATGTACGTACTACTATGTACCATAAAAACTCTGTTTTACTTATAACAGAGAATTTACAAAATGTGGTATTAAAACTTTTACTTAAGTAATAGATATGAGCACTTCTTCCACCACTGCCCATGAGGCAAATTTGTTAACTGTGATATTGGGCTATATAAATTAAGTTGACTTGACAGGCTGGACTGTTTGTAGCTGCTCTACCTGCATCCTCCGGACCTGTCAGAGGCCAAGTTGATATTTCTGTTTGTTTCCTCCTCATCTTTTCCAATAACATGGCCCCTGAATCAGTCAGCTATGAAAAAAAGTTCATTTGTGAAAAAAATTCAGTATTACATCAAAACTGTAAAACCAGTGAAGCTTTCAATCAAGTGATGCTGCATGTCTCCTAAAGAGAAGGATAACATCAAATGATTATAACTGCAACATAAATAGTTAAAAAGACCTTTTTTCTCTATGTACATTGAATCCAGCCTCAGCTGACACGAATGCACGGTTGAGTCTAAAGGTATTAGGTAGGCAGATAGTAAGTGTTAAGTGCACTCACATTATCAGTCAGGGTGTCCTTCTTTCTTAGCTGAATGTCATCAGGTTCTCTGGCTCCATCTCTGTCATCTGAATCTCTGGCCTGTACATTTGCTGTGTCATTGCAACTGGGGCTAAAGGTATTCTGGCAGGAGAGCCGTATGTGGGAGTGAGTCTCTGAGGATGAAATTCAAAGTCTTAAGGTTTTCTAACCTTGAAGTAACCAATAGATCCAAGACAATTTACACATCCATTTTTCAGATATCAAGTGTCAACTTAATTGAATAAATGTAACAAAATAAATTTGTCAGTTACAACTTTGCTAGTTGTCACAATCAAGTAATCATATCTTGTGCATTAAAAGAACATCCATCCACTTCTGTCACTCATCTCTTACATCATCATCAACATTTTTTTTTTATCTTGAATGATTTTTTTTTAGGATACTGCAGCTCAGAAACTAGTGCATACTTAAAGGCTTTAAAAATCTCAGAATATCTGCACTGCTTTAAAAAAATTCATTACATTTGCTTGCAATTGTACTTTTTGTAAAATTAATCTAAACTAATAACTTCAAAAATAGCTGAGACGTACATGCATAAGACCCTAATGGGGTGGTAATGATTGTTCCCTGTTATAGCCAAGGGACACCAAGTTAACCGATTGCATAACACATGAAAATATAATAGTGCTCATTTTCTATACTCAAAACATGTCAGTTAAGTAAAACATATGATAAGATATGATGCATTTGCTGAGCTGTAACTAGCCTATTTATTATTAAAAGAAAAGGCTCCAATCACATTTACTCTACAGTAAAAATGATTTCTGAGGTCCAGCATGGAATTTGGAAGGTAGCTCACCTGGTTGTGTGTATTGTGCAGGTGCCTCACAAGACTGCTTATGCATTACAGGAGATTCTTGGAAAGTTAAGAGCAGCTCTTTGATATTCTCCTCCTCTGCGATGTCTAGTGCACTGAGGCCACCAACATTCCTGTCACTGGCATTTGACCCATACTGGAGGAGAAGCCTCACTACCTGCACACATGCATTTCATAACATATTGTTAAGAAGTGGAGCCTCCAATCCTAAAAATCCAGTTTATGGATTTTGATATTGTAAAAAAATAACTATGAAATCCATAGATCCCAAAATCAGAGCGCCTGTGTTCACTGGAGGCACTCCTGTTCAAAATTGGCGCCAACAAAACCAATGAATGACTTCATTACAAAATCTAGTAAGTGGCGACTGGCGACTATCATTTCATGCTAAAAATCAATAAAGTCCTTTTGTTCATTTTAGCTCTTGGTAAAATTTTGCTGTGCCTTTACTGGTTTGTACCCCACACTGCAGTCATGTGATGTTTAACACCTCGTTGCTGATACCAGCCTTAGCCAAACATAACAAATGTTCAAATATAAAATATAAAAGACTTCCTGACTGACAGACCCCAGCATGTTAGGTCAGGACACACCAGCTCAACCACCATCACACTCAACACAGGCGTACCACAGGGCTGTGTGCTGAGCCCATTCCTCTACTCCCTCTTCACCCACGATTGCAGACCTGTACATGGATCCAACTCCATCATCAAGTTTGCGGACGACACAACGGTGATCGGCCTCATCAGCAACAACGATGAGACAGCCTACAGGGAGGAGGTACAGCATCTGGCCGCTTGGTGTGCTGACAATAAGCTGCTCCTTAACACCAGCAAGACTAAGGAGCTTATCATTGACTTCAGGAGGGAGAGCGGAAAACACGCACAACCCCATTCACATCAACGGGATGGCTGTGGAACGTGTCTCCAGCTTCAAGTTCCTGGGGACTCACATCTCTGAGAACCTCTCCTGGTCCACTAACACCTCCAACCTGGTCAAGAAGGCTCACCAACGCCTCTTCTTCCTGAGGACACTGAAGAGACACCACCTGTCCTCAAGCGTACTGGTGAACTTCTACCGCTGTGCGATCGAGAGCATCCTGACCAGCTGTGTCACTGTCTGGTATGGGAACTGCTCTGCCGCAGACCGTAAGATGCTACAGCGGGTAGTGAAAACTGCCCAACGCATCACAAGGACTCCTCTTCCAGCCATTGAGGACATCCAGGGGAAACGCTGTCTGCGTCGAGCTCGCAGCCTCCTCAAGGACTCCTCCCACCCTGCCCATAAACTGTTTGTCCTCTTACCCTCCGGCAGGCGCTTCAGGAGCCTCCGAACCAGGACCACCAGACTGAGGAACAGCTTTTTCCCCAGAGCTGTCTCCCTACTGAACTCTGCCCCCCACTGACCCCCCTGCCCCGACACATCACCATACTGTCCTCTGTAAATATAGTATTTAAATCTAGGTAATATATATATATCACCTCAATCTGTATACACCTGTATTATATGTACATTCCACTCTTAGTCTAATCCGTATATTATATTTATATTTATACCGTAGTTACTAGCACACATGTTCATAGCACTACTCTGTATATAGCACCTGTAACCCTGTAATTCTGTATATTCTGTACATACCTTATATATATTTCTGCACTTTTTCTACAAATTGCACTTCTGGTTAGATGCCAAACTGCATTTCATTGCCTTGTACTGTACAGGTGTAATGACAATAAAGTTGAATCTAATCTAATCTAATCTAAAATGTACTTGCATGTCACATGGCACATTCTCTATCTAGTCAGAGCCATTTAATATGTTCATTGAATATTAGCAAACTTTTGATGTAACTGAATCAGGCACTGAGCTGTCATGAAGAAAGCATAACGAAAAACTGATCTGACAGCAGCTTTGAGCAATTAGGATAACTGACCATTATGGGTTGATTTGCTATGTGGCTTGATACCAACATGGTATCGGGCCACATAGCAAGTGAACCATGTCCACCATGTCCCCACGTTAATCGCAAGAAGAGCTGGAAAAGTCTAGTACAGACATGGTTGGCACAAAGTACACGTCACCTGTTTAAAGCCAATACCAAATAAGAGGAAAGTAAGGATTGGGAAGAAAAAGGCAAATTTACAATAGGTGTTGTGTTGCATTAAATATTCCTCTGTCTTTTTAAACCCCGAAGGGGAATTAGAGTTTTTCAGAGAGTTGAAAGAACCACTCAGTGAAAGATAATTCTGAGTTGCCAAAGCCTCTGGGAGGGTAAGCTAGTCTGAAAATATGCCAGAACTTTGGCTTTCTATGAACATGAGGTAAGTGTTATTTAAAACTATAATTTGCTACATCTTTAAAGTCTCATTCAAAGTTTCTGCATCACCTGATAGCGTCCAGAGGAAACACCATCATGTAAGGGTGTGACACCATTTAAGCTCCTAGCATTAACATTAGCCCCAGCCTTTAACAGCTCCTCAACCACTGCCTCGTCACCCACAACAGAAGCCTCATGAAGAGCTGTCCAGCCTGAAAATTCAAGACAACAAGAGAGTGAGTTTTGTATTTGACAGTTAATTGGGCGAGTGTCAGATTTAAACAAAGCATGTCAGAATATAGAATTGATCAAGTGGAGATAACGAAGCGTCTACGCTGTGACAAACCTGCATAATCCTCCGTATTGACACAGACCCCACTTTGAATGAGCCTTTTCACCCGTGCCAGGTCTCCTCTCTTGCATGCTTTGTGCAGAAGAGTCTCTCCCTTTTCATTTCTCTTGTTAAGTTGTATCTTGTTGGGCATGTTCACACATTGCAAGTGATTTGCTGCTTTTAAGATGAATAATGAAAGATTTGTGAAATACAGGAAGAAATTTGGCAATTCAGAGGGGACAGTACTTGCAATTAAAGTGGGCACATACATATAGATTTAGAGAAAACATATTTGATGAGTTTCTTCTCATAACAATATTTTTCATTTTTACAAGATTCTTTTCACATTATAACAAGAGATTTTTTCTTGTTTACAAGAGTATTATTCTATTTCTAGATACCATGTGATCCTGTTTTTATATGGAACCTTTCTTTTTAATACAAAATATTTTGTTTTAATTTTTCACACAACATTCTTTTTACATCACAAAACCCATTTATCTGGGAAAAAAAATAGCGCTTTTAAAACTTCACTCAGGTTCCAAATTGAAAAGCGAACTGAAAACAGTTATGATGAGCCTTTCGCTGCACAGCAGATCACAGCAGCCATGAAATCTCTACTGACAAGATTGACATTTAGACCAAGGTTTTTTTTACCATTACAAAAGGGTAGATTAAAGCAATAGATTCTGGGATAAACTAATCAAGAGGTCTGAGTGACAACAAAAGGTGAATAGAATCCAAGTCAGGCTATTTAACAATACAATCTGATTAAATCTTTAGGTGGCTCATTTGGCAAGTCCCTGCAACACTTCAGACAATCTATCTATCAATCTAACAATATGGGGACTTTAAAGTAATTTATACTGCAAGTGCCTATTCTAATATTATGGGGTCATGAGGACGACGTCCTTGAGTAATGCACTCAGGTCATAAATGAGCATCCACCTTCGATGTTTGCTGGTGTGTTGGTTAAGTTGTGGTTTTGACATTAGTCCTTTTTAGTTTTTGAAATTAAGATGAAATTTGAGTTGCATTGGAAAGTTAGGATCCATTGGAGGGTCAGAAACTTAAACATCTGTGGTCCAGCACGCCAGCACTGGCAAAGACCCAGTCCTTACCAAATACACTGACAATGCTATGGCTAGATGCACAAACAAAAAAAACAGCCCACAACCATAATGCTTACCATCACCATATATAATTAAATCATGTTAGGTTATAGGCTACAGTGTCTCTTCAGGCAATGATTGAACCCCACATTTCATCACCATATGCAAGCGGTATTGTAACAACATGCCAATTTATCATGCTATAATGAGAAATATGTTGAATTGGTTAAATATCAGGAAAGTTTTGTAATAGAAAAGATTAAAGATTAAGTGAGATGTTATTACAAGGAAGGTTTCTTGCAGACACTGAATTATTTGGCATCTAGTAAAGAGGAGTAAATTTGTCATAATAACATAAAAAAATATGTTGTTATAACATGAGTTGTAACATGAACATTCATTGTAATACCACAAAACTGTTACAAAAATATGTTTTGTCATGGTGGCAGCTAGACGTTTCAGCAGTTTTTAACTTACCTGATTGAGATGTAAGATTAGCACAGCTTGCTGCACACTGGCTACAGCTAGATTTCCCTGGCTCGGGTGATTTGAGATGATTTATCTTCATCTCCATTTTCATTTTCTGCTCCTTGTTGCCAATTTGGGATTGTAAATCTCTTATCTCCATCTCCTCAGCTGCCATTCTGCTCTGGCAGGCATTAATCTCAAACAAGCTTAAAGAGTCGTCATCAGAACTTGATACATCTCCATTCCTGTCATGCTCCTTATCACAGCTGTCAGTCATCTCAGAATGTCTCTGGAAGAAAAATACACACACAGAGGTAGTAGTAGTGGTATTATTAGTAGTGGTGATTCATGTCAGTACTTCAGAATGCACATATGAATTAGTAAATAAAAAAGTATTGACTGATATCTCATATCAGCATTCTTTCCATACACATAGCAGGTACATATTGGGCCAAGGAAGAATGTAAAATGTATAGCGGTTCAGTATGCCTCCCAAAAAACACCAAGGTGGATGCTACAGACAGCCTATAACAAGCGGCACAGCACCATGGCGGGTGATACAGACAGCTATAACAAGCGGCACAGCACCACGGCGGATGCTCTCTCTCTCTCTCTCTCTCTCTCACACACACACAGGATTCGCACACTGGTCTTACCTTTACTTGCAAATGAAGTCCATACGCCTCTCCTTCTTATTTATTACTTCACGTTTTCACTGAAAGTCCAATTTTGAGAAATTTTTGAGCTGAGATATTACATCCTCCATTTTTGCAGTCAGTCAGAGCAAAACATAAAATAACGTACTCCTATTGAACTTTACTATTAGAACTACGTAGAAGAAGAGCAACCACAGAACAAGAATAAACGTGAGCTCATGTACGCCCTCTAAGTTGAGGCAGAGGTACTGCCTGCCTCACCTTATGTCTTTTCAGTGCGGCTTTATGTCAGATCCTAACACTAAATAAGTGATAGACATAAGTGAAATACATTACCTATTATATGGAAAGTGAGGACATATAATAAAAATGTCAACAATGTATAAAAACATTTTAATAAAGCATTACATTGGTAGCATACACTGAGTAAGCAAGAGGCACGCGCTCAACCCAGTTTGCAGGGGACTGCGCAATCTGACGTGAGGCACAGCTCGGTGCTGCCTCACCTCGCGGCCTACGCTGTAATTGAACAGGAAATACGCAAAATACAGCTATTTTGATTATAAAAATGATAAATGAAATTATTCGAATCATACAGAAATTGCATTTATAGCACAGATCAGTGGACAAATATTTATTTTATCATTAGTATACATCTCATGATGGCAGGTGAGGATGATGACGGGTGAGGCACTGCCTCACCTGCCTCCCCTGACCGCACGTCCCACGTCGTTTATATATATATAATATATGTTGGCGTACACTGCATAACTGCAACTAATGTAACCCTTGGTATTACACATGTAACCATCAATACTGCACACAAGTGACAAGAGTAACTGGAACATTCAATACATTGATGGTCACTACCTTACTCTGATGACTTGCACTGAGTGGAGTCGAATATCCCTTTCTATCCTATTCCCTATCCCAGAATATCCCTTCTTTAGTAGATATGAATTGGAAGGCTAAGGCTGGAGTTTTGCAGTGGCTAGCATGTTTGACCGCACGTATCAGAGAAGAGCTCTCAGACTGGCCGCCCTGTACTCAATCAAGATGCAAACACCATAGAGAGGCTACATACATTCATTCATTTTCTAAACCACTTAGTCCTAATTAGGGACGATAGATGATGGACTAAAATCTTTTCTTTTTTTTCATGCGATCTACCCGAACCCCAATTGATGTACTGGGCACCCCTGGTTTGGACTACCCAAAAACAAAACAGAAAACAAACAAGAGGCCCAAACTTTTCATACACAATAATGGTCATACCACAGTTTGGAAGGTTTGCAAAGTGACTACTATACTCTAAATTTTTCTTCTAAATTCCTCTATTGCATCTATGCACAAGTTTACCCTTTTGACAAATACATTTATTATTTTATATTAGGAGACAGTCAGATAATGACAGGTAGGAAGCCCTGCCAGATTCCTTATAGACTATTCTACCCAAATCAAACATTTTCAATGGAAGAAGCTGCAAATCTATTTCTTAATCCAAAGGTTTGCATATTGTGCAATGCATCAACAAAATTGAAAATATTCAAGTATTTTTGTCAACATTTATTTTACATTATCTTAGAGATGTGTCACTGCTACAGCTGTTGGGAGGCTCTTTCTGTTGTGTGAGTTGTCATTAAGACTACGTGTGGCTAGCAGGCAGTAGGCCATTCTGAGCTGCTCACTCAACCTCTGAGTAACACATATTATCATACATGCAAAATACACTTTATCATGGCTGTAAACACTTTATTCCACCTAAGTTTACAAAATGCACAGCGCACTTTACAACCACTGCTGGCATTGATTTTGTCTTTTGACGTCGACAAAAGAATATGAAAACATTAGATCTCTTCACTATGAAAATATTATTCGCTGTCTGGTGTCGTAAAAACAGCAAAACAAGCCATGCTGGAGTCTAACCACTAATGGCTAAAAGTACATAAGCATTGCTACTGACATTCGAAGTGTCTTTGTGCCACAAGAGCAGTGAAGGCCAAGCGTTGACAGTGATATTTAAAGCCTCATAATAATAAAACCTGCATCTAAAATGTGACTGAATATAAAGATTTCAATATAATCTACGAAACACTGGCTGTATATTCTGCCTAGCATCATTTAGACGACCCCAAATCTAATCCATAGCATTTGGCAACACATTAGCTTTGGTGCGAAAAAGCATGGACAGATGAAGTAGAGTTTTGATTAACTGGTGATAGTCCCCTGCTGAGGCTGTGGTTGTGATGGTCATCTCAGGACTCGTATTTTTGATGCAGGAGTAAAGAAAATCCTCACAAGACCGTCTCTATAAGTTACTGAAATGTATAGTTGTGTATATGCTTTTGAACCTAGTTTCTGCATCACTCTGACTGACTGTGTTGATGCCTGACCACAACACTGTAAACGTTTATAAATGTTCATGTTGTCGGTTTAACATTTGTGCCATGGTCATTTGTAATATGTCCATACTTACATTACAATATATAAGTTAAACAGTCTGGGGTATAACATTAGATTTCCGCCTAACAATGCAGAGCTGACAGAATCTGGTAGGGCCACTTGCACCCTCAGTGCTGGATGGTGAGGAAATTTTACAGTTCACACAACTCTGACCTCTTTCCAGGAATCATAATGGTTATTATTCTGCAGCTTCCTGCCAAGTGAATCACCGCTCACTGTGTTTTCATTTCTTTTAATAAAACAAAGAGCATGTTTAAATCTTGATGTAATATTGGTACGTTTTTGAAACAATCAGCCCTGTCTTAGCCTTCCATGTTTAATGTTATGCACCTTGTTCTTATGTTTACAAAGGGGCTTACTTGAGTGATTAAGAGCTGGCACAATATTGCTATCCATGGTACATTGTTCAATACCATGATGTGGGTTTTCACGGTTCATATTAAATCAGAGCATCCATAGGCAGATCAATAGGCTATTATTTAACAAGTTGTCAGTTATGGCTGAATAGCTGTTGATCCTAAATTCGATGTGTCTAGGCCAGCTTCCCTGTAGGCTATATTGTAGGGGCTCAGAGGTAGAGTGGGTCGTCCCTCAATCAGAAGGTTGGTGATTCGATCTCCAGTTACTACGTGTCAGCATGTCAAAATGTCCTTGGGCAAGACACTGAACCTCAACTTGCTTCTGAAGCGTAACTTCAGTGTGTGAATGTGTGTCAAATAATTGTCTCCAACTTAGATTCCTCCTGTATGAATGATGTGCAGTGTTCCCCCTACCATTGTACAGGCCGCCAGGCCAACGAGACCCCTCGCCAGGCCAACAACAGGCCAAAATGAATTGTTATACATGCCAAATATTGTAATATAAGTCATTTATCAATTCAGAAATAATTGTTTGCGTTCAGGGGTGCCTCTGTGATAAGCCATATTCTGCATCGAGTCCGCCTTCCTCTCTGCGCCCCCCCACCCCAGCTCAGAGCGCTCCTTCTGTCATTAACTAGTAAACAAATCCAGGACTATTTGAATGAATGCTGCGGTGCAATGTAATGATGGATTGGACCTTTGTTGGTTTTATCTTCATATATTTTTCTCCCAGCATTCTCCAATATTAAGTATATTTCTCATATGTCCATGTTTTTGTATCTGGTTTTTGTTTCACTGTCACTACATTTCAACCTAACGTTAAGATGTGTTGGATAGTTGGAAAAATTAACCTAGTGTAATTTTATTCAAGTGATCAGCTAATACTAGCAGGCACTTCTGCTAGCCAACTAATGCTGTGATTGTTGAAAGGGTTTGAATAAAGTTACACGATTTCCCACCATGCTATGGATTAAATAAGTTCTGAATCGATTAACTACCGTGAGCATGCTGCCACCTTAGAGGCTAAAAACAGGAACAGTACAGGAGGGAAAGAAGTGGTTAAAGAACTGAAAATATAGCCTGTGGTTATACCACACTCCCCATTGTAAGTTTGAATTAGTTGATCTCATAGTTTTAAAACAAATTCAGATGTGTTTATCTTACATTTTTGTTCCAATTAAGTTTATTCTTTGGCAAGCAATAACTATGCAGATTGCTTGTCTTAATTGACATAATCTTTATTTACAGGAATGTTCTGTCGCTTATGCTGTCTGCATAAGCAGGCTGTCAAAAGAGGATCATCCCAGAGGGTTTTCAGTGAGATCCTCTCTATGATGATCTCTAAGATGTTCTGGATGCTCATATGGGGTCGGATGACCACAATGCAGCCCTTCAGGCCCACACAACTTTGGTTAAACGTAAAATTTAATCACATTACTTGATTTCAGTGATAATTTAACAATGTATATCTAAAATAAATTTTACTGATAAACTGACGTTTGTTGGCTACTTTGCTTATTGTCCTGGTCACTCCGTTACAGCAGCATTTGAGCCAGTACTGACTATTGAACATGAGGCTGTGGTGGGGGCTTTTAATTACCTTTACTGGCTGGTGAAGCATGAAAACGGCCACCACACCAACTATCCAGCTCTCCTTGAGCCAGCAGAGCTGTTTAGTTGTGACTATTTTGCCAAAGTACTAAACTATATGCATATATCAATCTTTAGGTAAGAATTTCCTAAAAACAGACAAATCTTCATGTTTGGAAAGTGAAAAATGGCCCCAGAAACAGGCTGCAAGGGAAGAACTTGGCAGCCTGTATGAAAATCTCAGTCAATGGACCTGGGAAGATATCCTTACCATAATGTCATGGTGAAATTCATCTCCAAGCCAAGCAAGATATTGTGCAGCCATCAGCAATGCACAATGTGTTCGAAATAAAAGCAATTTATTAAATAATTCTAATTTAAAGTGTTTAAATTGGAATAACCATTAAATAAATGGAAATTGCATTGTGCAGTAAATGAATTGCCAAAAAGTTGGCGCCCGAGCATAGTCTCTATCGACCACCGGGCCTTAACAAATTTCTAGGGGGAACACTCGTGTGCTTTGAATAGTCGAAATGACTAGAGAGGCTCTATACAAATGCAGACCATTTACCATTTATACAAACGTTACCAATAATGGTCGAGACAGGTATGTTCTCAAAACTTAAAGACATAATGATTGGTGTAAGATCAGAAGTGGCCATTCCATAGCATCTTCTATATTGTTCAGAAAGGTACGAGCATCTGCTGTATGCACAACGATCCAGCCCAGATGTTGCGTGCCAAGCTTCACTAAAACAAGTACAACTCTCATCAGACAGGAACATTTTTGTTGGTTGAAATAAAACTGCTGTCATTACAAAACTGCAACAAGTGTTTCTGCAATCCAGGATTACTATCTGACAAATCAACATTATAATCCCCAATGACAAAAACATGAATTGAACCAGTAGTATGGTTCCAATATACAGTTACCAGTTAAGTGACATTTCAGATGCATTGTGAGGCATTTACCTGTTTGACTCCAGCATGGGTTGTTTTGTTGTTTTTATGTGATGATCGTCTTAGACTTAGACTATTGATCCCCCATAGGGGGAAATTCACAAGTCTCATATATATACTACTCACAAAAAGTTAGGGATATTCGGCTTTCAGGTGAAATTTCAGGATGAACCTAAAATGCATTCTAACCTTTCCAGGTGAACTTAATGTGACCTTCTCTAAACTTTTGAATGCGCATGTCCAACTGTTCAGTGTTTCAGTACTTTTGCTGTTCAGTAGAGTTGCTGTTCTCTAACAAGAAGCTTAACAGCAAAATTCACAACAGGTTTGATCCATGAATCGACCAATACATTTCCTGCTTCAGTAAGAATTGGTATTTAAACAGTCCTCCTCATCGTGCTGTTCACATTCTGACATCACGAGACCAAGATGACACCTAACAATTGATCAACAGCACCTCGCCATTGCGAGGCTTCAAACAGGAAGTCCTCAGACAGAAGTGTCCACTGAGCTTAGAGGGTCACAGAGTGTCATCAGGAGGTTGTAACAGTGATACAGAGTGACTGGAAGAGTCACAGAAAGGAGAGGAGTGGACGTCCTTTGGTCACATCCCAATTTATTGAGACACTGAAAATTTTTTGTTGTGGTATACCTACCACTGTTGTTAGCTTTTCTTTCAATAAATTGTTTAAGATGAATAAAAGTACCATTGCATGCTTCTACTTAAATGCCCTACTTTCATGATATAATATCACTGTAGCATTCACTTTTTACATTTTCCATATATTTCACCTGAAAGTCGAATATCCCTAACTTTTTGTGAGTAGTGTATATTCACAGTGAAAAGGTCTAATGTTTTCTCTGTCCCTAAGTATCCCTGTCCAAACTTCCCAAAACCTGTACGTGCTGTAGCCTTTAATCAAAAACACGGTCGACGGTAGAAACAGATGTGACAAGTGAACGCAGCTAACAGCTATCACCTCGAGCTGTGTTAACACACACCTCCTGCTCTGTTTCGCTTAATATTCTTGAAACAACACGCCCCCGACACATCTGTTTTACACTCAGGAATATCACCAGTTAATCCAACATTAGTTAAACCCTACCTTGCTCGCTGGTTTATCCAAAAATGTGTTTCTGTGAAAAGTTAGCTAGCGCTAACCACAAACAACGGAGCAGCTGAGCAGCTGCACCCCAGCTATTAAACTTTGAGGAATGAGTGTGGGGTTTTGCCTCCCCATTTTTTGATCAGACAACTATATTTTAAACATTTAGCTAGTTTGGATAAAGCTATATCTGGCCGTGTCATGTCTGGTGTGTGAATTAAAAATGACATTTCTTGTCCTTACCGAAGCTGAAGAATTAGGAGTCGCCTCTTCAGACACGCAGCACACACTGAAGTCTGTCAGACGGATTATCACCTTCAGGTCCTCCGTTTGGTTCCGTCGGGAGCTGCACGAGGCAGGACGTGATGCCAAAGCGTGCTGCGGTTGTAACTTGGCCTGTAAAGCGTGTACCAGCCACAAGTTAATATATGAATAATAATAACACGACTAATATTAGTAAAAAGTGTTGGTGGCCTGAACAGGAACGGGGCCAGAACAGTCCCCTGTGGAGCCTCTGTGCTGCTCACCACAGTACCAGAGACACATTTCCCCAGCCTGATGCACTGTGGTTGCCCTTTCAGGTGAGCAGTGATGGGGGGGGGGGGGGGGGGGGCGCTTGTCTCTAAGCGTGGACAGTTATATTGTCTTGGAAGCACTCAAAAAGTCAAAGAACATAATCCTCACATTACCAACTGACTGAGAGTGAGATTAAGGCCTGAGGAGCATGTAGAGGAGAACATCTCTAGAGAACATCTTCCCCCAGATTTTCGTGATACCCAAACTGTTGGGGGGTTGAGTACGTGTCTGCACTGTGGTCTCAGGAGGCGGAGAAGCAGTTGCTCCAGTGTCTTTATGATGTACGATGTGTAGTCATTTAGCCTGGTCAGGCACCCCACTGTGGATACTGGAACAAGATATGATGTTTTCCGCTGACCTGGAACCCTCTCTGCCTGCCACCTCAGGCTGAAGATCATCTGGAGAGGCTCTGCCATTTAGGCTGCACAGGCCTTAAGCAGTCTTGGACTGCACCAGCCGGGCCAGCTGCTTTTCCTGGACGCAACCTCTCGAGCTCTGCCTTCACCTCGTCTGTTGTGAGGGACAGGGAGGGCCCAGAACTGGTGGAACTCTTTGGCCCAGTCCTCATCAACCGCTGTTGTCTGAGTGTTCTTCTGCTTGTAGCCAGTGGTAGTCCTCATACTCCTCTCTGGTGTTGATCTGCTGCATCTTTCTCTCCACTTCCCTTTTGTATGTCACTTGGTGATCCAAGTTTATTAATGGGAAAACAGCGTACAGTCCTTGCTGGTATAGCCATGTCCCTACAGAACTTAATGTAGTCCATAGTGCAGTCAACCATTCTGTCATGTCATATGACATGTATGTGTGTGTGTGTGCGTGTGTGTATCTTTAAATATATATATATATACACACTACTCACAAAAAGTTAGGGATATTCGACTTTCAGGTGAAATTTATGGAAAATGGAAAAAGTTAATGCGACAGTGATATTATATCATGAAAGTAGGGCATTTAAGTAGAAGCATGCAATGGTAATTTCTTCATTTTAAACAATTTATTGAAAGAAAATCTAACAACAGTGGTGGGTATACCACAACAAAACATTTTCAGTGTCTCAATAAATTGGGATGTGGCCAAAGGATGTCCACTCCTCTCCTTTCTGTGACTCTTCCAGTCACTCTGTATCACTGTTACAACCTCCTGATGACACTCTGTGACCCTCTAAGCTCAGTGGACACTTCTGTCTGAGGACTTCCTGTTTGAAGGTGCTGGCGAGGTGCTGTTGATCAATTGTTAGGTGTCGTCTTGGTCTCATGATGTCAGAATGTTAACAGCACGATGAGGAGGACTGTCAGCTCACAGATTATACTAACCACAAATATTGTTCATCAGAAGGAAGTTTTCTGACACAGACCTGACTAAACTAAAGAAGAGGTTAACTTGACGTTACTTACTTAAATCTGTGTCTGCTCCGAGCAGTCGGCTCTGGTTCGGCAGACAGAGCATGGATGTTGTCTACTCATCATATTTACCAAGTCATGGCTCTGAGTCACTCTTCATAATGAATCGACTAAATAACAAAATATCTTCATGATAAAAAGTACATTAACAAAAAAGTAAAGCTAGCTAGCTAGCTGGCTAGCTACTGCTTTATTCTTCTTCTTTTAGGATATTGTGATATAAGTGGACTGAGATAAGTTTCCAGTCTTTTAGTCACATTTCTGTGTTTCTGTGATTCATTTTTGTCATACAGTATGTTACTCCTTCAGTCATCATTCTTCACATGGTTTTGCATATATGTTATTTAACTGCTTATTCCTCCTCTGTTTATTTAAACAGCAGCCAGTTGGGATCCATCAAAAATAAAAAGGTGATCTGGACATGTGAAGTGGTTGTGAGCTGAAGGTTGTATGAGAGGGGCTGCAGCAGAGGAGACTGGACTGGAGCAGGTGCAGATGCCTGATCAAATCTATTGAAAAACAAGTTCAGGTCGTTTGCCCACTTCTTGTCTGCCTCAGGCTCCTTGTAGCCTGAGATGGATTTAAGTCCCTTCCAGACACTGCTGACGTTGTTGTGCTGCAGCTGCTCCATCATCCTCCTCCTGTAGCAGTTCTTGCCCTCTCTGATCCTCCTCCTCAACTCTCGCTCCACAGCCTCCTTGTTTCCAGACACAAAAGCTCTCTTCTTCTCCTTCAACAGAGCCTTTATGTCTGGAGTAATCCAGGGCTTGTTGTTGGAGAAACACCTTACACCTCTTGGTGGGTACAGTGTTCTCCACACAGAAGCTAATATAATCCGTAATGCAGCTGGTGAGACTGTCGACGTCGTCCCCATCAATGTCACTGAATACATCCCATAAAGTTGTGTCAAAACATTCAATTTCTTCATTGTGTGGGTGACAGCAGGCTGCCTGTGCACAAGAGGTTTATACACAGACAGTAGGTGCACAAGGTTGTGATCAGCTCGGCCCAGCAGAGGGAGTGGTAGTGTGTGGTATGCCTCCCTTGGTGTTGGCATAAAACAGATCCAGCGTTTTATTGTCTCTGGTGGGCAAGGTCCAAGGTAATCATGGCATTTATAGCCTGTTTTATTTATTTTTATTATAAGGTCTGTTTTGTTTGCATCTATTTGAAAAATAAACACAATGACATGTTATTCTGACACAATTTTTCCATACAAATAGATTCAGATGACATTGAATTGCATGGAATTGTATCGTTTTGTTTTAAAATGTACTGTCTCTAAATCATATGGTAGCCCATGTATCTAGATCTGTATCGGATTGGCACATAAGGAAGAGATGGACACCCTTACTAAAAATCTTAACAGGGCACTATATACTGCATCCTGTACATCACTGGTGCTCATAAGGTTTTGTTCCTCAAACCTTCACAAGATAAAATTCATCAATTGAAGTTCTTGTTTAGAATTTTTGATTCTTTCAGAGTTAATGATCTTACCCAGTTTGTAAGACATCTGGAGTGCACTAATTTTAAGCTAGTAAATAAGTGTTTCCTGCTATAGATCCATATCTATATCTATCTATCTATCTATCTATCTATCTATCTATCTATCTATCTATCTATCTATCTATCTATCTATCTATCTATCTATCTATCTATATAATATGTATATAATGTTTTGTATGAAAAATACAAATCTGATATAAATGTAATGGAGTTCAACATAGACCTAACTGAAATATAGTGAAGCAGAAGTATAAAGGAATGTATTAAATGTATTTCAATAATTTATTTAAGTACAGTAGAAAGAAAATCCACATCTGCTGGTAATTGAGATCAAGTGACTTTGTCGTGCATGTGCACAAGAAAGCAGGCCACTGGCTCTGTCATGTAGCCTGATTGTTGCTGATTGGCTTGGAGAGATCTCGTAGTTCTGCTGCCTCATGGTGAGGCAAGGGGGGGCATTTTGAACTCCCACTTAAGTTACCAAATATGGTCCCTTGGTCCCTTAAATAGTGACAGAAAGACAGCAACATCTTAGGCTACACTGATGGCTGGACAACAAGCAAAAAATAGAAAGAAAACATTGCTTCCATTTGTAATTAAAAAGCAGGAACCATACAGGAAAAAGCTGAGCTGTCAATTTGTTGCAAACGCATATACATTTAACTTATTCACAGCAAAGGATGGATGAAAAGATACCTTCCTGTTGGAAGGCTCAATAAAGGTGTTATTTATAGCTCAAATAGGTAAATGGTCTGTATTGGTATGGCACCTTTCTAGTCATTTCGACTACTCAAAGTGCTTTTACATCACATCTGCATTCATCCATTCACACATCATTCATACAGGAGGTATCTAACTTGGCGGAGACTATTGTTTTACATTCATTCACAGAAGCAAGTTGGGGTTCAGTGTCTTGTCCAAGGACACTTTGACATGTGGACTTAGGGATCTAACTGCCAACCTTCCAATTGATGGATGACCTATAACTGCCTATTGCAGTAAATGTTAATTTTATTCACTTTCACCTTTTGTCAATGTAAGTGGAGCCTGTAGAACTGAGTTCTAGTTCTAGAGTTCTAGTGGAGTGATAGGGAAATTCCTCTGAAAAATAAGCTGAACACTTTTTTCCTTTCTGTTATTATCAACTTTTACATGGATATAAGGGGGGTGGGTGTTGCCATTAGCCCTGTTTTGTTTCTTAATTGTTATGTCAGTTTTTGTAATTGGTTATCAATGCATATCTTGAACATCAATAAAAATCATTATACAATATGAAATTATAATCTATTTTTATACAGCATCTATATATACAGGACAACAACTAACTTGAAAATACATTTACTTGTAGAACATACAATTTTTTAAGTCATCTGTGCAAATTCTATATAAGAATAAGAATAAAAGTGAATAAAAGTCTGTATGTTCCTTTGGGTTCATCCATAATGGTAGGCTACGTGATTCTATTCTGTGATGTGTAGGACTTTCAAAAGGGCAGGGGGAACATCATCTGGTTACTGAACAACTTGCTCAGCCTTGACCTTGAAACATGCCATGAAATATTGTCTTTTCAGAGTAAGCAACAAGCCTATCCTTTAACTATTTCAATCACTCTCACGAACTTTTGGGCAAACCCCCCAATGTTAAACTTTTTAAACTTTCTGTGGTATCTGTGTATAGTGTGGTAGTGATCGCAGAGGCACTGTCTCACCCCCATGTCAACATTTATTGTACTTACAGTCATGAAAATGCAACATACTTATTTGTAACCACAAATGTGTAGCCCTCTCTGAAAAATACAGGTAGCTAAAGTAAAGCACCAGTAATTCCTTTCATACAGAGACAAAAGCGTACAGCCTCCTGTATTAGACACCCACAAACCTCATGTCTCTTCATTATCCACAATACCTCTGCCCCACTTCACAAGATGGTAAAATGTGATGTACTTAACTGTCATGTGTTATAAGAAACTGAGCACAGCTGAACATAACTGAAGAGCAGTAGAATAAAGTAGTTTGGTCGAACTATCGCATTGTCACTGTAATTCAGTGTTGGACTACTTTTTGATGCACAGTGCAAACAGTGCAAATACTAAGAGCTTTACACAGAGGCCGACCCACTCCGTGATCGGCTGTAGAAACTCGTATGCCTGTGTAGTGGGGAGATTAGGCGTTCTCTCACTGACCACGCCCCATTGCTGCTGTCGCCTTGGAAACGGGGCGTGGAAAAGGCGCCAGTGTAGCAGGTGACCGACATGATTGGCTGAAGTGTCGGATGATGTAGCAGCGTACCATCGTTCCATCGGTCCTCCTCAATCAGCTGCAGAGAAAATGCTCAGTGTGAGATGAGAGCGGCCCTCTGCACTGCGCCCTGGTACGCTGGAACCTTTCCACCATCATACTTCACTCTTAATTATCATTCTAGGTAAGTCAATCTTTTCCCTTCAATTAAATAATCATTTTATGTCATCTGTGTTACACTGACTATTGAATCCAGTTTGAGAGACGCCGGCAGGTACGACAAAAATAGCCTGCCTGAAGTAAACAGTGTACAGGATATATTGCTAATAACTAATTTGGTGTTAATATACAGAATAAAGCAATTGATCAAGAGTTAACATTCATAAAATGTAGCAGTGAAGACGTTTTTCTAAATATCATACAATGGTTTTCAGATTTAACTTTTAATTTCTTTTTATTCCTTGAATTGCATTCATGTTAGAAGTAATCTCCTGCTTTGACTAGAAGTCTGTCTTGGCCAACTACTTTTGGCTGTGTGTATTCTTATTTGCGTGTTTCCAAGGATGTTTCTAGGATATGACATTGGGGGCTTAGTCCAGACCTTTGTTGGGGGATTCGAGGGAATCCTCCGCAAGGAATTTTTCTTGATAACTGCAATATGTATGAATGTATGAATATAATGTAATGTGTACAGTATTTTCCTTTGATTTCGACTTATGAAGTTGAAGCATAAACTTGGAACACTGAAGTAAATAATATACAATATGTATGTATATATATGTGCTGTATAATGTTCTTGTTATGTATAGGTATTGTACAGTCACCCCCAGCTGCTCCCATCTCACTCACATTACTCTATTTGTGTTATTTTGTAGGTCTGTTACACCATGCTGACCCGTCTATTCCGTATGCATGGCCTCTTGGTGGCCTCCCACCCATGGGAGGTGATTGTTGGCACAGTCACCCTCACCATCTGTATGATGTCCATGAATATGTTCACCGGCAATGACCAGATCTGTGGCTGGAACTTTGACTGCCCCAAAACAGAGGAGGTAAGTAAACAAGATGACCAAGGACATGTCAGATCCGCCCTAGACTGAAAGAGCCCCAGGACTGTACTCCCACATGCAATTCAGAATCAGAATCAGCTTTTTTGGCCACATAATATGTATTCATACTGTAGAAAGAATTTGACTCTTGATGTATTTACACAGAAATAGACATACAGCTTAAAACAAGGACCACAATTGAGATTATATGTCACACTTAAGCACTGACTAAATGAATACTTTTATTAACCACATGGCTCTGAGATAGTGCCCTTATCCCCATTTAAAATTAATGTTATTGATATTATAAAATTCTAATATTATCCCCAGTAACAGAGTAATCAGTAGCATCATCAGTGGCATTTGTACAAGGGCTCCAGAAAGGGCTGTCATCTCTGGAATGAATTTTAATGACCTTTCCACTGATCACATTTTCTTTTTCTTCTTTTACAGCAAATTCTGAGCAGCGATATCATCATCCTGACAATCACACGTTGCATTGCCATTGTCTATATTTACTTCCAGTTCCAGAACCTGAGACAATTGGGATCCAAATATATTTTAGGTAAAATATTGGTTTGAATTGACTAAGATGCCATGGTTCTTTCAGCTGTAAAGGAAGTAGATTTTTCATTACTCAACTAGTGACATATAGCTAAAATAGATAAAATGAACCTAATCTACTCTCTTGCAGGCATTGCTGGCCTTTTCACCATATTTTCCAGCTTTGTATTCAGCACAGTGGTCATTCACTTTCTTGATAAAGAGCTCACGGGCCTCAAGTAAGGAGAAATTCTGCATATTGTCCTTTCTTATCACTATGTCTGTTAAAAACTTCAGTTGATTGTTCTGTTCTGACCTCCAGTGAGGCTTTGCCCTTTTTCCTTCTTCTCATCGACCTCTCCAAAGCATGCGCTCTGGCCAAGTTCGCCTTAAGCTCCAGTTCTCAGGTAGGAAGAAATATTAATTTATCATATTGCACACATTTTACCTGAAAACCAACTGTAACTGTATGGCTTGTATATTGTACTTTGTCAGGATGAAGTGAGAGACAACATTGCTCGTGGCATGGCAGTACTGGGACCTACCTTCACTCTGGACGCCCTGGTGGAATGCTTAGTAATCGGAGTGGGAACCTTGTCAGGTACTTGGTGCCATTTTGGAGTTTCATTTAACCCTTGAATTATTAGATACCTCAGGCACTCCAGATAGCTTCAGCTGCAGGCTTGTTAGTAGGCCTGCTAGCACTACTGTGGTCTCGCTGCAGTCACCCCTCTCTACTGCAAGCTGGCCTTCAACCCTCACTAGCTGTTAGTCCAGTTGGCCTGTTGGACTCCCCCATCCTTGCTGACAGGGTTTAACAATGCACACTAGTGATAAGGGACTCCCATTACAGGTAATAGACAGAGGGAAAATCTGCTGCATCTGCCAAAAAGACCACGTCAGTGCTGGTGCTAGCAGGCCTGCCAACAAACCAGTAGCTAGAGTGCCCGTGATATCAAATGTAGTACCAACAGAGAGGAACTTCTGTAAACTCAGAATGGACATGTCTCTCAAGCCTCAAGCAGTCAAGACAAGCCATTATAACACTGGTCATTGAGGTTGGGTTGACTGCAGTGAAAAGGTTAAATTGGTAACGCTATCCTAGGTTAAGCTAACAAGGTTACCCCCCCTAACACCAAGATCAGTTTGAAATAAACCCATCAAGTCATAAGTGATCTGAGCAGCTGAAAGTGGGCATTGGTGAAGTGTCAGTGGAACTGTGAAAGACTAAGAAATCAGAGAAAGAGCAGATTAAAACAGACAAATGAGGGAGACGAGTAAACAGCCGCTATCGATCTCACAGAGATCAATGTGGGCGTGGTTTCATGACAGTGTTCCTGGTTTCAGTGTGTTCAGTGATACAAAGTGACACTGGTTTCAGAGCAGAGAAGACTTAGCTTATTTTTTCACATTTTTTAAACCTAATTTTATATATTTGGTGATTTTTTAAATCATTAATTTGGCTGGATGGTTAACACATTTTTCGGTGGCATGACAAACTCAGAACACATATTTATTATTGCTTTACACAGACTTTAGAGCCCCAGGTGGGAAAATTTGGAAAAGAGTAGACTTTTAGTTCTGCCTTTAAAGCCCGTTCCCACAGAGGAGGCGGTTATGCTCATGCAGGGTGTCCACGGGAACTGTGGACTGGCAATCTCCCTGTTGTTTTCCTGGAGTTTCAGTTACCCACCACATAATAACATTTCAATTGCCTGTCCACCATATTCATTAGAAATAGGCTGCAATCACTGCTGTTTATGATGGTGTTTTTTGAATTACAAACGTATTCCACATATTTGTCTAAACAGAGAGCGACTTTGCAACCCTGTGTGTGTCTGTTTGAAGCTGCTATAGACACTTTTGCTCATAAATCGCACATTGCTTCGCTTGTTTCAAGCATACCCTATCCCTTCCCCTGCTGACACGAAGCACATCTGTGAAAACAGTCTGTTCATTCAACCAGACTCCTTAGCAGATAATGACCTATTTTGCTGCATCACTTGTTGGAGATTTTCAGTGATTGGCTTTCTGATTTGGTCATTTTGATGATACAGTGGCCACTGGCCATCTGCCTTCTATGTTTCAGGTGTGCGGCAGTTGGAAATCATGTGCTGCTTTGGCTGCATGTCTGTCTTGGCCAACTACTTTGTGTTCATGACTTTCTTCCCTGCATGTGTCTCATTGGTGCTGGAGGTAAGGGTTCAGTGTTGCATACTGTGTGTGTGTGTATATGTGTGTTAATGTCAGACTGAATGATGGTGTTGTATTTGCTCCTGTAGTTGTCCCGTGAGAGTCAGGAGGGCCATCCTATTTGGCAGCTGAGCCACTTCTCCCAAGTGATGGAGGAGGAGGACAATAAACCCAACCCTGTAACCCAGAGAGTCAAAATGATCATGGTAATGCCTCTCTTTCTTTATCGTTTCTTTGTTTTTATTTGAACATTAGTGAGATTTGTCCTCTCTGCTCTGTGTGCAGTCCCTGGGACTGGTCATGGTTCACGCCCATAGCCGCTGGATTGCTGAGCCTTTGTCCATCAACACTACAGTGGGCATCCCACAGGTCAGCATGGAGCTGGATCGCCTCTCACCCAGAAGGATCGAGCCAGAGAAACCACTTTGGCACTTCTACCTCACCAGGTGAGAATAATGATATGCTTGATTTCAACGCCATAGCTGCCTTGCATTTCATACATTACTAGGATTAGAATTAGGATACATTATTAGCATTAGTTGTGCGAGGCCTCAGAAATTAATGCTATACATCTGCAAGATGTAGTTAAGCTAATGAACATTGCAGAATGTATGTCAGGACGTGAATAAAGTAAAAAGGTAGTACCAATGCTAGCAACTTCCTCAGTTGGTTGCACAAGCACATGCTTTGGTTGCACCTTTTTTTTTGATACAGCATGGTATTAATAACTTTACATACTGATGTTCATATTTGGATACTTTATACTACTTCATACTTAATACTCTACAACTCCACTACATCTCAGAGGCAAATTTTGTAGTTTTTATTCCACTGAATGTATCTGACAGCTTTTGCTACTAGTTACTTTGCAGACTCAGATTAACAACACAAAATCAAACTAATAAATTAATTATATGATTATATCAATAAGGCTTTATTGATCCTCAGGGGGAAATTCACAAACTACCCAGCAGTATTTAAAGTACTGAACTAAAGTTCATGCTAACGCATCTGCTCAGTGGCTCAGGAACACCCTATATTTTGCATAATTGTAACCAAACTTTAACTGTATGTATTCTTTTAAACAGGGCACTTAGTGGAAAGTTGTTTTAACACTCACTGCCCCCTTGAGCCACGCAGCACTCTGTAAAGAGCGTTACAAAGTGCTGCGTTTTTAACCCAAACCTAATCCTGACCTGGCCCACTAGCGGACCCCTGGACTTTTGAAAGGTTAAAATATTCTAGTCCATTACCAGTATTACTAGCTACTCCCATAATCCTCAGGGATCTTTGCAGGGATCAATGACACCATGACGTCTAGAAATCACTTAGCACTAACATAACAATTGTGTTCAAACAGTATCAAACAGTTACAGTCTAACACATTTCTTGTGATGATGTTAGAATGAAACTTTTATCACAATTTCTCTTGAACATCTCTTAAATATTCAAATGCATATTTCAGATAAAGGACCAAAACAAAAAAAAAAAACTATTGGCAACTTCTGAAATCAATAATAAAACCTGTTTTGCTTATTATTGTCCCTCTTCCCCTGCAGGATGGTAACCATGGACATAGAGCAGGTGATCTGCCTGGCTCTGGCCCTTTTGCTGTCTATCAAGTACATCTTCTTTGAGCAGGTTGAGATGGAGTCTACGTTGTCACTGAAGAGCTCCATCGCTTTGTCTGCCCCCACCCTGATCCTGCGACGGCCTGAGACCTGCTGTAGGAAGGAGTCAGTCACTCCATCCCTTGCCACTGCACAGTGTGTGGCTGCCTCAGCACGCTCCAGCATGACAGAGAAAGGTGTGTGTGCGCTCAGTGATGATGCTGTAGCAGATAGTATTGTGTAGCACTGTGGTATGAAGTGTATGAATGATGGTGAATGGGTGAATGAGGATTTAATGAGTGCTTTTAGTAGTTGAAATGACTAGCAAGGTGCTATACAAATACACTATGCAAATACAGACCATTTACCATTTATCTAGATGAGGTTATCCGGCCCCTGTCTGGCCCGGCCACTGATCCCCAACGAAAGAGCTTCTTTGTCATGGGGGGGGGTGGAGAGCTTAAGTGCGAGATGGATAAGCCGAGCCTCCCCCCAAAGCCCAGAGGCCTGGATGAATGTGTGGCCATTCTCAACAACCCTGAGGTAGGAAATGACATATCAACCCACAAAACATCCCACAGCTGATAACTCAGCTAAGCTCCTCTCAGTTGTCTGAACAGTTACATCATCTTGACCCACTTCCCAGCTCCCTAAGGTGTCTGTTTTGGTTGAGGCCTTATCCCACCAATAAAACTGCAAAGTTTAAGGCAATCAATTGTATGATTTAACTTTGCTGTAGTGAGCTTAGTTACTCCACTATATTAACCAATTAGAGTGTGCCCTCAGATCAGCTCAGCTAACCTTTACACTTTCTCAGCCTGGACTATCAAACTCAGCAAGTTCGATATATATTTTTTCCACACTGCACTGGAACTTTTCCTCTAAGAAGAATCGAGATAAGAATATTCCAAATGCTAATGATGTGTGGATAGAGGGGAATTGTTAACATTAGGTGGGTGAATGTAATGAGTGGTCCAAATGACTAGAAAGGAGCTATATATTTACCATATAAGTGATTGACAGTTTGGAAATGTTCCTTCCAGTTAATAAACGTGGGCTTACCAATTACAACTGACATTTTACAACAAAACATATTGGTCAATGACCCTCAATATAGAGCGCTTACTTTGATTTTTAATGTTGGATCTTTAGATATTCCCTTTAGCCCTTTGAACCATGCAATTTTTGAGAGTATAGAGTTACTGGTTTGTGGCCAGTGGTCAGAGTACACAGTGTGTGGTGTCTCATGCAGCTGGGGCCTTGTTTCCTGAGTGATGCTGAGGTGATGCTACTGGTCAACTCCAAACACATCCCTGCATACAAATTGGAGGCCATGTTGGAGAGACCAGAGAGAGGAGTGGCCATACGAAGACAGATGATATCTGCGAAGCTTCCCTCTCCTTCAGCGCTCTCCTCCCTGCCATATGCTGACTACGACTACTCCAAGGTGAAAACACACACACACACACTCAAGACAAAGTGGGTGCTCTTTATAACAATGTGTTTCTTGTTTCATAAGGTCTTTTAATTTCTATTTTCATTTGTGTTTTCCAGGTTATGGGCACCTGCTGTGAGAACGTGATTGGTTATATGCCTGTACCAGTGGGCGTGGCTGGACCTCTGCATCTGGATGGGAAGCAGTTTCAGGTTCCCATGGCAACCACAGAGGGCTGCTTGGTTGCCAGCACCAACCGTGGTTGTCGAGCAATTGCTGTGAGTGTCAGATATATTGTTTTCCAAAGATTTTGATAGGGTCTTACCGGAGAAGTACCAGGGTGGACAAAAAATTAGGACCATTCATTTACATTTTGCGTTTCAAAAATCCTACGTTTTTCACAAGCCATAACTCAGTTTCCCTGGTAACACCTGGGAGTTTGACTAATGTGAGGAACAGTCATTACCTTCCCATGAGGTACTAATGCAATGGAAACGTTCACTACTCCAGAAAATAGGATGGGTCATAGATGTAATGTGTCAACGGGAGAGCACAGGCATGTAAAATAACAAAAGGCGGACAGCTAACAAAATAATTCACAACACTTAGCTGCCGAGTTTCAGGGGCTGGTCTGGGCAATCGGAGCTCAGCAAGGGTTCTGAGGCTGAAGGCGGAAATCAGAAACCAGGACAGACAGGGCAGGCCGCTGTGGCAGGGAGTGTGTAGCAGAGTCGACATTCTGGCGATGAGTGGATGTCTGAACCAGTCTTAAATAGCAGGAGGTGGATGATTAAGTGCAGGTGACGCAGCTGTCTCCACTCCTGCAATCAAACTCATTCAGCCACAGTCACAACCACACCCAGAGAGAGAAAGAGACAGACAAAACAGGGCCGTAGACACAGGCAGGGGCAGGAGCAGTGGTCCTGACAAATATGCAAAATCACTAATAGATAGATAGATAGATAGATAGATAAATAGAAATACTTTATTGATCCCCGGGGGGAAATTCTGGTGCTACAGCAGCAAAAGAGCAAAAGCGAGTAAAAGTGACCACCACCATGAATACAACAATAAATAAGAAAAAGAAAGAAAGAAAAAATGTGGGTAACAAAGGCATTTGGTTGCTGGTTCAGAAGTCTTGCCACAGTGGAGTGGATAGTGTCCATAGCAACCCCTGCATCAGCAACAACAATGGCGGAGGTGAACTCTCTAGGCAGGTAAAACAGGCGCATCCCCACTGCTAGCGGTTCAATGTCCGGGCTACAGAGATGCAATAGGTTCCTTTCACGTGGAGTGAGTTTTATTGAATTTCAGAACAATTTAGATCAAATGTTGAGGTAAAGTGGACGAATGGTTTTGTCAACAAAGTGTTGGACTTAGGACATTAGAGAGAGATTAGAGACACTGACAAATTAGCTTCCTGCAGAAAACATTATAATCACAATTTCAAAAAAAAAACAATGTTTTTTAAAAGTGGTATTTCTATTTCTATTTGCTTTTTATCTTGCTTAGAATTTTCAATATACTTTGAACATCCTTGTGTTAACAATACCCTGTATTATGTATGTACTATGTCTGACTTATGATCTTGTCCTGTGTGCTGTAGCTGGGAGGCGGAGCCAACAGTCGTATCCTGTCTGACAGCATGACTCGAGGACCTGTAGTGAGGCTACCTTCTGCTTGCAGGGCTGCTGAGGTCAAGGCCTGGCTGGAGAGCACAGACGGTTTTCAGGCAATCAAACAGGCCTTTGACAACACCAGCAGGTAAAACATGAAACCTGACATGAACTAGAACTAGAATTCAGAGTCTGTTGCTCAGTGTCTGTTGTCTGTGGTTGCTGTTGGCAGATTTGCTCGGCTTCAGAAGCTGCTGGTTGGTGTGGCTGGGAGAAATCTCTATATCCGCTTCCATTCCAAGACTGGAGATGCCATGGGGATGAATATGATCTCGAAGGTATTAGTTTTTGTCAACTGATTGTCAAATCATGTTTTTTTTTTGCTCATTGTCTATTTTAGAGGTATTTTAAATCTATTTTTAATAAAAGAGAGAAAGGTCAGATCTTGCAGTGATGTCTGAAGTGTATGTAGGTGCGGGCCACTGCACTGTTCATAGTACTGAACAGAGCAGAGATCACCAGACAGACAGATAACCTGTGTCCATTAAAGCATTTTTTCCCAGCTGAAAATGCCAGGCACTCCTCTGCACAATGCACAGCTGGGAGCGCCTGAGAGTGCTGTGGAGGCGCAGCATTTTTTCAGCTGAGATGCTCTAGTTGCTATGATTTGGAATATCTGTGGATGTAAAAAATGTGGGTACAAAGTATTTGCTCTGCAATAGTATTCATGTTGATGTTGTGATAGTCCAGGGATATCATCTGGTACAGACATGGGTACTCAGAGAGCCGCAGTGTTCATTTCTTAATTAATTCTATGTAAACCTAGACATTCATAGGGGTACACAAAACCTTTTTAGTCAGGTACTCAGGTAAGTACCAGGAGATGGTGTTTGGTACAAACCCCATACATAGCGTGGTCTTAGTAAACCAAATCTTCCTTGCTGTCCTCCTGGATGTCTCCCTCACTTCTCTGCTTCAGCTTCCTGCATGGTAGATGATGAAGATGCATCTCCCAGTCCCTGGTTGAGTCTCCAATTAGCTATGTCCATCCACAGGTCAATGGCTGGCTTTGGGTCAGATGTCTCTGTGGTCATCAACTGGTGAATGTGCATCAGGGCTGAGAGATGCGTATGAAACAGATAAGATCGGTGCTTGGTTTTTATTATGTTGAGATGTGAAAATTCCCTCTCACAAGCTGCACTGCTCAATGCCGGTGCAAGAGAAAATTTAACTACCATGTTGATGTTGGAGTAACAATTTGGATTGGTCAAGTCATACTCAGAGGATGTTCATGAATGTTTTCCAGCTTGCTTGAGCGCATCCATTCTCTCACAGTAGTCTCTCTCAAGTTGCAAGGTGGCCTCATATTTCTGAAGAAAGGTGCACAACATGGTGAGGCCAAATTGGTGGAGGCCTTGTATTTCTTGAGGCCAAGTTGAGGGAACAAAAACTATAAAATTGATCACATGACTTTAGGGAGTCATATCTGATTTCAAACTCTTCAGTTTAACCCCTGAGTGCATTTGTCTGAGCCACGGCACTTCTTGCAACCCTATATGGGTTTGGTTTGATGTTTCTGTTGGTGGTGGAATGCTAAAGTAGCTGCTTAATGATTAATGTTGTTTTTTGGACATCCCTCATAGAGACTTAGATCAATGGGTCACTAGACATGAAATGTGCATTGATAACCAGTTACCACATGCTATGCAATTGCGTGCTCTAAAGCAATTGATGTTACACATTTCTGATCTGTACCAGCTATGTTCACCCCTTCACATTCAGCACCCCTATATAGCCCGAATGGAATGATCCTGTGACCATATTTGCACGCCTCTGCAGTGATTCAGCTGTAAGATTGTTGGTCGAATCAGGCTCTTATCCCCTATCTGTCATGCCCAAGATCTATCATTAGGCAAAGCAAGGTGGCACATGCATGAAAAAGCAATATAATACACATTTTTGCTGACAGTTGTTGGCCATAACAATGGACATCACATTGTAGAACTGCACAGAAGTGTAAGACATATAATCCCAATTCATCTCATGTATGATGATGAATATACTGTCTGCATGCAGGGTACAGAGCAGGCACTGAGCAGACTGCAGCAGCGCTTCCCAGAGCTGCAGGTGGTGGCTGTAAGTGGGAACTTCTGCACTGACAAGAAACCAGCTGCCATCAACTGGATCGAAGGCAGGGGCAAATCTGCTGTCTGTGAGGCTACCATCCCCTCCAAAGTTGTCAGAGAGGTAGGAAGAGCTAGGACTTACTATTGTTTTTCAAACTTTGTACTGGCTTAACTGACATTAATCTGTTGTTGTTTCTTTAAACCAGTGACCTTATGTCCATGAACTGCAATTCGATACAAGTCCATAGTATAGGAAATTTGAAAGTTATAAATTGACTACTCAAGTTTGAAAGTGCTTTACATTTATTGAAAAAATACATGACAATGGCCATTTAAAGACACAGTAAAAAGGCTAATTTAGCTGATCTTAGTCAGCCATAAGTTACACCCATGTGTTACTTCAGGGCACCTAAGGAGCATTTTGCACAATCAGATCAATTCCAGCAAATACACATAAGAGAAACAACGCAATACATAGATTAATAAATATTTGTGGTATGTTATCAATGAAAATCTTTAAGGATGGGTTCACATGTTCAAAAACAGTTTCTGCTTGCTGTAGTCATTTTTCCTGGTAATGCGGGCCTTTATACCTTTCATTGCATTTTCAGTAGAGGTAATTGGAGACCAATCTACATTCTTTTTAGTACAAAATTCCATCTTTGTGTTAATATCCATACGCTGCAGCTCAGTAAGTAAACACAGGAGGGATTCTATGCTCAAATACTCTGGAAGCCTCATTAACTTCACATAATCTTGTGCTGCAGGTTTTGAAAACGACAACTGAAGCTCTGGTGGACGTGAACATCAGTAAGAACTTGGTGGGCTCTGCCATGGCAGGTAGCATTGGTGGATTTAATGCACATGCTGCTAACCTGGTAGCTGCCATCTATATAGCCTGTGGACAGGTAGAGTATTTCTATGGAAGTATTGTGCATCTCTTTATTTCATTGTATTCTTGTGTTTCCTGTGTTAGTACATATACTATGTGCATGTGTATCCTCCAGGATCCAGCCCAGTCAGTGGGCAGCAGTAACTGCATCACTCTGATGGAGGCATCAGGACCAACAGGGGAGGACCTGTACATCAGCTGTACCATGCCTTCTATAGAGCTTGGCACTGTAGGAGGAGGCACCAACCTGCCCCCCCAACAAGCCTGCCTTCAGGTAGACACACATACACCAAGACACATTTTAGGCAACTGCAGGTAAAGAATAAATAAATCTTGTTAGAATGGATGTTTAAAATTTTGAATATGGATAGAAATATAGTTAGCATTTATAGACTGGTTTATTAAAAGCTTACCTGGATTGTGTCTACCAATTTAGTTATGAAGGGAAAATGTGGCATATTTTTCTTTAGCATTTGTTCATAATTCACTGTCAGAGATAAATCTAAAATAATTTTCAAATTCTGTATTTGTCAAGAAAATGTATGTTTAAAATGCAGATGTTATCAGAGTTCCACCAACAGGAAACATGTTTACTTGTTCCTCATGTATCTCTCTGTATTTAGCTCATTTCCTGATGTACTCATTAATGTGTGTACAGATGCTGGGTGTGCAGGGAGCCAGTCTGGAATGTCCTGGGGAGAATGCACAGCAGCTGGCCAGGGTTGTGTGTGCAACCGTGCTGGCTGGAGAGCTCTCACTGATGGCTGCTCTGGCTGCTGGCCACCTGGTCAAGAGTCACATGGCACACAACAGGTAAGAGCAAGGAACCTCAATTTGATATATAATTTAGATATCCATGAGTCTTTTTTGTCTGAGCTATTCACTTGTCGACACAAAAATCAGAACGTTTGGCATAAGTCAAAGACTAAAGACTCATTTAGCACACAAAATATATTGTATACGGCAAGTTCTATCATTATTAAAAACTGCTATAAATTAGCTCAGAGATCTTTGTCCCAGTCAGTGTTACCGTCTTTACATAAAGTTATACCAAAGCTATTAATCTATGGATTAAAAACCTCTTTATTGAATGGGACAAAAACTGTAAAAAAAAATTAAAGAATAAGGTTGACATTCATTTTCTTGTTTGTACCACTTTGGTACAAACCACTTTGTGAACTTTCTTTGGATTTTTATGCATGTCTTTACAGATAAAAACACACTCACCTATGTTACTATCCATACTAGCTTGTACGCACTGACACGGCCATCAGCAACAACACAGACTAAACTTCCTGTTTCAGACAATCAGCACGGGGCAAATTTTGCACATATTTGCACAAAGTTAAAAATGTTCAGCTTTTGATCTCTCCCTTATCTTGCATTGTTTATTACATTACAATGCATTCTGATGGTCCTCTTCACTGTGAGGGCCTCATTTGTGTCTGCATGATAGAATCTGATCTAACAATTCTGTGTGTAGATCCAAGGTGAACCTACAGGAGATTCCAGGAACATGCACCAAGAATGCCTCCTGAGAGCTTGAGGGCAGTCCGGCCTCCTTCACTGAGCCCAGGTCACTGGACAGAGCAGTAAACCCAGGGAATGGTACACAATTTCAAAGGGACTGAAATGAAAATAGACCATGTCTTCCATGACATGTTGTCCAAATGCTTACTAAGAGACAGGGTGTCTTAAGACTAGTCTCTGTGCTGAATATGAAAAGGATCCATACAAGCTAATCAGACTACTCTATAGGAGTAACATTCATTTTCTGTATGTTTGTGCTTTATGGCAGTGATTAGAAGTTAATTGCTGACTTTGTTTATTTTCATATTTAAGCGTGCTGTCAGGTTTTTGGGAAACGGACTGTTTCTGCTGTCCTGTTGTAAAACACAGAAACAATGATACCTAAAAGGTGAATGTGTGTGGCTGTGCATAGGAACCTCTGAAGAGGATTCTGCATCGCTTTCATCATCATTGTGGTTTGTGGAGCTTACAAGGGCATATTGTGTCACAGTTGTGATGCACTCCACAGCCCACAGTTAAGCCGTTGAAGCGGACTCAAGTCCTGGTTCAACCACAAGAAGACAGAAAGATTAACCATGACTGACTAAGGGAGTTAATTCATAAATATATAAGAGAAAGATTATCTGATCTGAGAGGCATTTGGAAAACTGAGACTGCAATCTTTTCTTAAAGGCTGAGAATGTAACAGAACAGAAGGTGATGACAAATCCTCATTTGCAAATCATTAGCCCGTTAGCGTTGACATCATATTGTATAATTAAGACTGACCACTGAACTTGATGTCCATTACCAGTGTTTTACCCCATTCATTACAGATATGTGTGTCGAATGTTTGCAAACAAACTTGCAGAGACGTGTCAGATACTGTAATCCATCACATTGGGTCTGCTTTTAATTATGACAAAATGATGTTGCTACTTTTTAGTGATGCAGTGACAAACTTTTCAAATCAGTCTGCATTTTTAACTGCACAAGCATGAAAGGTTCATGCTAAAAAATGTAATGTACTGCAGATGTAGTGTAGGTTAAATGAATTAAGTTACAGTGAATCTTCCTGTTGTTCTCACAGATGGCAGATATTTTCGATATATTTTGTAATAAATGCAAAAGGACTTAACAGTGACATATTGTACTGTTTTGCTTAATGCTTTGTCATGAATTGCACATTAGCTGGAATATGAAATCTACAATAACATAACAGTAAATGAATGGGTCGTAGAGTGGGTCGTCCCTCAATGGGAAGGTTTGATTCCCGGCTCCTGTGAGTCAGTGTGTCAAAGTGTTCTCAGGCAAGACAGGAGCATAGTTTAGCATAGCTTAAAAAAAGTTGAAGCTATGCTAAGCTATGCTCCTGTCTAGCTTAGCTTAGCATAGCTTCAAAAAGTTGGGGTGTGTGTGAAAGAATAGTCTCCTCCAACTTAGATTCCTCCTGAATGAATGGTGTGGGAATGGGTGAATGGGGAATGTAGAAAAACGCTTTGAGTAGTCGAAATGACTAGAAAGGCCCTGTACAAATACAGACCATTTACCAAATGCAACACTGGCCACCGATGAGCTAAGGTTCATGTCATTCAGCAATTGATCTCTCCCTGTATCCTGTGAGGCTTCCCTGTGTTACCTGTTGCGTGTGAAAACTACATGCAGAAGCTTGTTGTGGCACAATTGTGTTTCATACCCATGGAAACATTATTGGGGAGTTCCCCACTGGAGAAATCAACTAAGTAAGTAAGTAAGTAAGTATGTACCTGGTTCAATCATTCATTATCATCGATTAATGCATTATTACTACAAACTGATACATTTATTACCAAACAAGCATATCGCCAGATAAATAAACAAATAACAATTCTATAGATCTTTTGCATTCAATTAACATTAATGAATGACTATTTGCAAACTAATGCATGCACAAAGTCATCGTCTTGTCTGTGGACATCACATAGTAAAACATGACATTTCCTATTGCCACTAGGAGGCGCTATGAGTATCAGTGAATATCGTCATAGATCTGTCCAGGGGACTCGTCAAACAAGTTAAGTTTGGGGCAGATATGATCATCATATTAACCCACTTCCTGTTTCATGGCGAGAATTGCTGCTGAACCTTAAAGAAATGAGTTGCGATATGATTTAAATTTTACATGATCTTTTTTTTTTTTTTTTAGGTTGTTGGAAGAAGTGTTATGTTTTTGTTTCAATGTCTTAAGAGAACGAACGTGATAGAGAGAATATAATGTTGTTGTTGCTGTTTTTATCATGAAATAATGGACGTGGCGTTTAATACTTTTCCCAGCATTACATTCCCGATCCACACTCCATTCCAGTTGGTGGCGATGATGCACCATATGTGTTTTGCCAACCGGATAAATGGAGCAGAAGAAGAAGAAGAGTAGTAGGAGGAGGAAGAAGAAGAAGAAGAAGAGGAGGAAGAGGAAGAAGAAGAAGAAGAAGAAGAAACCAAAACAAAAATAACGCTGTCAGTAAACCATGTTTATCTTTACTAAAACACCGTGTTTTTATTCGCAGACACGTTACCTTGCGAGCTCACATCTCACCACAGTGACCGCGCAGAGAGTCACGAGCCTCTCTAACCAGGTCCGTACAAGCTGACATGTTACACAAGTTCATGTTACGCAGCTAAAGTTAGCTAGCTAACGGTGGTGTTTTACGCTACGTCATGAGGACGTAGCACTGGCACTGATAATAACGCTTTTATTATCATTCCAGGTCAGGACTTTGTGTCACCTCACGAGGGTTCTTCCATTCACTAAAAACACACTGCACTCCATCAGTCGACCTCCAAACAAAGTAAGTTAAATAAATAAGAAGAAGAAATAAAAGCTCTTTGTCTTGTCTTAGTTTAATTGTAAGAATGTTTGGGACATCTCTTGGTTTATTTCTGCTATCTGATACGTCTATAGGTATTGGTCATAGTAAAGGTCATCTGGTGACAGATATGTACAGCTGTGTGCTCTTTTAGTGGAATAAAGTTCATAGGCAGTTGTTGCAATCACACAAACCTCCTGCTGTTTCTGTGTTTTATGACCTGTGTCTCCACTGATTGGTCAGAGCTCCCAGTCTGTCTGTGAGCTGTATGTTTCACTAACTTTCCTCACACTTGCTGGGTGGGTGGGTAAATAAAATCAATCAATAGGCTACATACAAGCACTATTGGATTCCTCCCATGGAGCGGTTTTGGGTCTGCTGTCAGTCAGCCTGGTGAAGGCAGGTTAGCTCTGCTCCCGGAGCTGCTGCTGTTTAGGTCAGACAGTGTCAGTGTGAATTGGATGATGAAATGCTAACCCCTGCTCACGTCTTTCCCAGCCAATTCTGTGTTCGGTGCAAAAATAGACTGGAATTTTTTAATGAATGTTGTTTGTAATAAAATAATGGTGAAGCTGCTTAATGACTACCTTTTCTAGAATTTTGCTCAGAAACAGGTGATTGTAACAACTATCTGTGGACTGAATGTCTAAGATTGCTGAGAACAGTGGGATCCAAGCTAATATACAGGCTTATTACAGTTTATGTGTACAGTTTATTAGTATTACTGGGCTTTACCATGGCAGTTCTGAGACCACTAGGAAAGTCGACACTTTTACGTGAGCAGTGAGAGATGGCTAGAACGTGATCAGACAACAACAAAAATGATCACAACACATAAGACACATTCTTTGGTCTTATACAAATTCTTAGGTACCTCTCTTAAATCCTGTTGCATAAAGCATTGAGTTTGAACTTGTTTTTGTATTTATTGCATCAGTTTGATCAGTTTTTGTGTCTATTTGCCCAGAAACTGCAGATGGAAATTAGCCAACTGTTATGTACAGATTCCCTCCATGACATGACCTATTTTTAGGTGGAATAACTTTGATATTCATTGAATGAATAGTAAAGCTATATCAAAGTTGACAGTGAAAATTCTACAAGGTTTGCAGAAAAAATGTGAACGTAACGAAAAAATGTTTTTTTTAGAATTTGTCCTCAGTTTTTCTGTGTCAGTGGTTTGAGAGGGCAGCTGATGGTGATGCATGGAGGAAAAACATCCATCTGACTTCTCCAAGACTTGAGAAACCCATCCAGATAAGGTAACCCACAGATATTTTCTTTTCTAAGCATCACTATCTGGTGTTGAATTGTTAAAATAATCTGTGTCATGTGCCACTATCTAGAAGTGAAGTGTCAGAGGCAACATTTGAGAAGCTGGCAGATGTGACATTGGATGCTCTGGCTGATTATTTTGAAGACCTGACAGATGCAGCGTTCACTGGAGCAGACTACGATGTTGTCTTCTCTGTAAGTCACCCTTTTTCCTGTTTACTGCCTCTGTGGAACATCCATAACTGCAGTGTATATAGTATTTTTACACTCTAATGATTTATTTGTTGATCATACCACCCACCAGAGAGGAAGGCAACAGGCTTACTATCATTGTTCATATATTATTGGGTAATATAAGTCGAAACAACTGTTAAGGAAGTAAGTGGAAACTTGGAGACTTTGAAAACGGCAAATAAGTTGTAATTCTACCAAAAATGAATTACCAAAATTATTTAACTTATCTATCAAATAATTTATTAAACAAGTAATTGTATCTGTGCTCATTACAAATGTACCTCTGCAAGAACAGGTTCAGTTGTTATTCAAGGAGTTCACATTTATTTTTTTATTTGTTTGTTTGGGAATGTAACACCTGAGGCTGAGAAACACCTGTTAGAATAGAGCACTATGCTGTTTTGTTTAAAGGATGCTTGATGGGATTGAATTTAACCGAGGCTGTGCAATGTGTTAATGGTAGCTGGCATTTAGCAAAAAAGCACCAATCTGTTAAAGTACACCCTCTCAGAGTTGCTGGCATGGATAAAGACTCTAGTTCAGTAAGTTTATTCATTAAATTCTTTGTGGAAATGAATCCCTTAGAGCAGTGGTTCTCAACTGGTCTGGCTTCGGCAACCACCATCACCCCTTAACGACAAGCCCAAACCCAAATCGAGGAAAACTTGCAACTTCTCAAATGTATTTAATGAAAAGATGGTGCAGTTTGAACCAGGTCCAGTTGAGAATCACTGCCTTAGAAGTTCCACAAACGGACAGAGAAGTGTTCCTGCATGTTGATGCTATTTTGGACTAAGGGGCTCTATGTGTGTGTTTGTGTGTGCCAGCCTGTCTTTAATGATACTGTACACTGTCACACCCAGTTTTGCTCTGCTGTTGATGTGGAAGCTCACTTGCTCGACTGGCTATCTGATTGAAAGATTGTGGTACAAACATGTCCTCTGGGACATCCACAGGTCCAAGTGACTCTCAATACTCATTACACATTTGAGCAATTTGAATTTGAATTGATCTGTTGAAAATCCGTGTGGGGATGGGGGCTAGCTGGCCAGCACAGGCTTTCAGAAAGGAGGGTGACAAAGAGGCAGAGGGTGTAGTGATATTTGTATTAGTTGTACATGTTATGCTTATTTATTGTTGTTCCATTTAGGTTTATGGCTGAATTATTTATTAAATTCCATGTGTGTCCTCTGTCTCTGGGTTATGTACAGAGTGGGGTGTTGACGGTGAAGGTGGGTGGGGACCATGGCACGTATGTCATCAACAAACAGACTCCAAACAAGCAGATCTGGCTTTCTTCTCCTGTCAGGTAAGGCGGGAGAGTTGTAACACCTGACTCCACCCCAGAGTGTGACACACACCACTGAGTGGTTCTCAGGCACTTGGCAGGTGCCAAGGTGTTGCTCCACACAGACCTGTCCTGACTGCTGCAGAGCCACATCTGCTCTCTTTCCACATAGATAGGCATTTTAAACTTTAAACAGTTGGAAGAGTAAAACTCTCATTGAGTCCATGAACTATAAACAAAAGAAATGAACTGAAATAAGCTTTTGAGATAAAACAAAATAAGTTTTTCTGAAATTCTCATCTTATTTCTCTTTTTGCAGTGGACCAAAGCGCTACGATTGGACAGGTGAACGCTGGGTGTACACCCATGATGGAGTAAGCCTCCACCAGCTGCTTTCTAAAGAGTTTGCCGTCATCTTCAGTAAAACGGTGGACCTCTCTGACCTACCATATTCCTGAGACCCCACACATGCTAATGACCTGCCTACTGTATAAATACTGTCTTTATACTGTCTGTTAGCTGATATGGAGGCCAAAGACAGAGTATATAAACACAACTCCACAATAGCCTATCAGCATTCGACCTTTGGGGAGCCATTGCATATAAGGACGATAATCTATATACATGAGCTGTTGTAACATGCATACATATTCAAATAAAGTGTTGTATTTATTATTTCACTGTGATACCAGCAGATTCTCATTAAATGTTTAAAAGAATGCTACAGATGTCAGTGTGGAATTCAGCAATACACAGTCTCTAAACTGCCATAGACTGTATTAACCCCCCACCCCCCCTCACCCAGAGCTAGTTGTGTGTCTTCCTCAAGCTTGGATCCTCTACCAGTTTGAGAGTTCTGCACAATATCATAGTTGTTCTTAGGATTACGCTCTTCTGGACAAAGATCTCTGTGTTCGACCTTCGGCGTGAGTGAACTTGGCATCCTGTGTGTGTAAATACGATGCTTTGAATGGTTGTAAAGGCTGTAAAAGCTGTATACATGGGCAGTCTGCTTACCAATTTTTTTAGATCTTGAGGCTCCAGATGTAGTGTATTGAAACCACCAGTGTCCTAAATGTGTCTAACATATTGTGAATTCAGGTAGAACTGTAAACTGTGAGCAGTTCAAACAGACCCAGCTGTTGTGAAGATAACTTTTCACACTTGCCTTCAGTGAGAATGATGCAACATCTCTTTAATGTCTATTTCAGCAGGTTTTGTGTGGAAATACATCAAAACCGATAGCTGTGGTTCTGTTTGTTCATTTCTAACTCATTCACTTTGTATTGACTGGAAACGAGGAAGAACAAATATTGTGTAACGATAGGCTTATCCTTTTAAGTTCAGTTTTACGTTTGTTTTCATTCGTGTCTATATTTAAAATACCAACTAGTTTTATTAAGATAAAGATAAGTTAACATAAACTTGATCCCGATGAGCTGCAGGTGGATTCATCAGGCGAGCTAAGCTCGTCAGTAAGCAAGTCTAGAGCTTCTCTGACTGATGGAGAAGCAGGAGGAGAAATCCCCTTAGTGCATACATGTAGTGGCGTCATATTGATATGTAGTCAATCATGGAAGACTAGATTGTACCTGAGAAGGTGTGACAACTGAGTGGTAGCTATCAGGCCTTGTATGTGTGTGGGAGCTGAACTATTCGAATAATCTTGGAATAGTTCATTGTGATTATCGAATAGCATTTCTACTTGAAATGCACATCCCGAGTAGCTATTGTCGAAAAAGGAACGACACCTCCTGCTCAGTTGTCTGCAGAAATGTTTATTCTACTAAAAATGATTGATTTTACATGATATGGGGGCCGATGAGCCCTGCTTCTTGGAAAAAGGTTGTGCCCTTCATTATATGTACACCCTTGGCAGTCACTAGACATGCATAGATGCACCTGACCTTTAGCCTTTACATGTAACCACCTCTTCAGACTGGCTGGGAGTTGTTGTTTTCATTATAATGTAGAATTGCTAAGGGATTAGCTGTGACTGCTTAGGTTCTCTGTCCTAAATCTATATGGTTGATCATTTAGGAGAGCAGAAATATAGTTACTGAAACTCATTAACTCAATAAGCTTCTGGTGACTTTGTCATACTATATCTTTGTCTGTTTTACTGTTTCTAAAGTTATAAAGAAACTGGTGAGAGTTTACTACCTTCTAGAGCTGACATGAACTTGATAGAAATTAGATGTGAAATATGATGAGAAATATAATTCAATGAGAAATATGAACCAACTTTAAGCTGCAGTTCTAATGGCCACTAGTCATTATATCACATACACATTAAATCATTCATCAGTTTCTGACTACTGAATGCTAACTACTGAAACAATTTACAATCTGCACACTGCTGTTTTCCCTTCATCTATAGTAAACAGAAAACAACCGTACTGGCTGTCTTACTTCATAAAAGTCAAGACAAAATGAATAGCTTATGATTCAAAAGTAAAATATCTTTCAGGAAAATTGTGAAATGTTTGGCCTTGTGTCTTTGCCTTTTGAGACTGTAAGGATTGTACTAATAAATTGGTGCTATAGTCCTCTCATGAGATATTAGGTAAGGTGACCAACCCAACCTAAAGCCAAAAATTCTAGTTCTGTCATATTATGTAATGCTGAGACTGTAGCAGGCTGGATTGTCAGTGTACTGTGGGAGGGTGATATGAAGCTGATATGAGGCCTGCTGACCTTTAAAAGCATATGGAACATCAAACAGCGTGGTGAGAGACTAAGCGTCAGGACTACAGGTAAGACATCTGTGCTTTTGTAACTAGTTTTGCTCAGACTAGTGTTAACTAATCTGTGCCCTTAGGCCATCTCTGCCGTGCATGTTTATCAAGACTACATTCATCCCCACTGATCAAACTATTGGAAGTCATATTTGCTTAATGTTTTGCTAATGTTCTGATGCTTTTTTATACTGTATTGTAACAGCATGTTGCACATGAGGGGTACAGTCCCAGCTTTATTGAACTGCTGAAACATTGTGAAAACAGCCTCACAGGGAATAGAAAAGTCTGATGAGGAGCACTAAAAAATCAAGTTTTCTGAAAAGTATGAAGTATTCTGTATCCCCCACAGTTTTACTCACCCTACTCCTGTAATAACATTTTAATCACATCAGGTCAGGTGTCCCTACTTGCTGAATAAATTATTAATAGATGAATGAATTGATAAAATATTATTCACATTATTATTGTTTGTCAGTAAACTACATCTATCTTCTGTTTCTAGCCTTATTTAGTTTTTTTTCATTTGTTTCTTCTTTTTTTTAATGTTTTCCCTAATACTTAGAATGCTTATTTGCGTTAACCAATATTTCATAACATTTTTCTTTATTTGGCGGGGGGGGGGGGGGGGGGGGGGGGATAAAACAAAACATTTTTAGGAACTGTATGAGTCATAAGGTGTTACTTTAGTGCAACATGGCATTTGTACATGTAGCAATTACTATCCTCCTTGCAATGGCTTTATAGTTGGTTTAGATAACTTTGTTGTTCTCTGTTCCATCTTAAATATTTGTGAATTTTATATAATGTATTATGGATCTGTTCTTTATTTGTCTTGTGAACAATAATTACAGTGAAGCAGTCACTGGAAATGAAAATCTTATGATATGTAAAAGGAGAAGCATAAAAGTAAAAGTAAAAATGAGAAAGAATGAGAATCTAAAACAAGTAAAATACTGCAGTTAAAACACAGGAATAAAATACGTAATTAATATTGTGGTAGAAACCACTGTTCAAGTAGTTACACAGCTTATGGACAGCAGTAATTAGTAGTAAATAGATAAATATATTGTGTATACTGTGCAGTATAAGCAGTAGTAAAAGTATATAAAGGGAAATAAAAATAAAATATATATTTTTTTCTTAACAATGTACCATAACAATGTAACCATCTTATATATTTGATATGCATGAGTTTGCAACCGATGAAAGTGAGGAAGATCTCTGGGATTTCTTATGAATTCCCGGGATTTCTAGCATTGTTGAAATGGAATGAAAATTTGCAACAAACAAATAAAAATGCTGCAGAAATGACGTTTAAGTGCAGTAAAATATCGCAAGCATTGAAAGCTGAGAGACCCTCTCAAAGACTGATTCATTACAGTGTACCAGAACTGAAATGTGAGGACCTGTTGTTCCTCCTCCCCAGCACCTTTGACACCATGACTTCTAGTCTTCCGCTCCTCCTGTTGGTCCTGTGCAGCCTGGCTGTAGCTGAGGCCCAGCTGAAGCTGTTTAACCTGCGGGCCACCAATCTTCCCTCCGACATCCTGGGAACCACAGACGGCTATGTCAAGGTGTTCTGTGGCTCTGCCTCTCTGGGTAAAACATCTGTTCGTGACAACAACCCAAACCCCTGGTGGGAAGAGGAGTTTACCCACTACAAGGCACAAGAGAATGACATACTAAGGCTAGAAGTTTATGATAGTGACTTATTCGCCGATGACCTGCTGGGAGTCTGCCAGAGACAAATCAAGCCAGGAACACATGAGCATGACTGCTTCCTGGAGAAAAAAGGAATCCTCCATTACTCCTACACGCTTGATGGACAAAGTCATTAGGCTTGTGTAAATGTCGTATTTGACCTTGATCTATGGCTTTAAGAGGCGAGTGTGTCGGTTCTCTGAACATTTATTTCACCATTATCAGGTTTTTGATCAGACAAATACATTCGCATTACCCAGAAAGATCTAAACTGCTTTATTCAATAAACCCTATGAGCATTCATTTCTGCCTCTTTATTATGCTTTATCACTGACTTTTCCTCCCTGCTGCCCCATTTATGAACACAAAATAAACCCTCCCTGCAGCAAGCAAATTCCCAGAAGCCAGTCAGAAACGTGAATCAGACCTATAGAAAATTCAGGCTTTGTCATCTAAAAAATAGCATCCATCAAAACATTTTTGTTCTGTTTCACCACGACACTGATGAGCATGATCGCCGATCATGTTATTCTACAAAGATTGTGCCACACATCTGTCACCATATTAACTTAAAGGTGTAGCAAATGTTATGTTTCAATGTATCCCTTCTGTTCGGTATAGCCCACAGCTATGACAATAAGTAATTCTTATGCTATATTATTAAATATGTTATAAGTAAATCATAACATGCATTTCCTCATTTGTAGAAAACAAGCGTAACATTACTGAACCAGACTTCACTCTGGTGGAGAGTTCCACAGTGAGGAGCAGAAAAGAAAGGCCACTGTTGACAGGGAGGCAGCCAAGAAGAGACACATGCTATGCTAAATCAGTCAAACACCAAGATACCAAGGCAAATTCTTTGTATGCAAAAATCTGGGCTACAAAACTTGAGATAGCCAAGTTCACTGAGACATGATGACCATTCCTATTATTTATGTTTTATATGAGCATTTGAAAAACAGAAAAGTATTCATTCATTCTTGATAGCTTGGGCATAACTTAGAAGACATAGAGATGCAATGAATTTACCCACATGGCCAAAGCCTTTACAAACCTGTTTCCTTATTTTGCACCGGAAAACTTGGAGAATTGCACGAGAATACCTGCAACACTTTACCCAGGTTGAAATTGTGTTGCCAGCAAGAATACTACTACTACTACTACTTGGACCATAATGAACAACTTCCTGACCTAAAGTTTAGGCGATCTAGGGTTTCTGGAAAGGAAAGTCCTGGGTTTTCATCAACTCCGGGCCACTTTCTGGCACATGGCCCTGGTTATTATCGGTTCTAAGTAGTGGGTATATACTGTCCCCTGCAACAGGTGTGTACTGCCCTGTCCCTTATGAATGTGGCCAAGATTAACTATCAACTTGTAGTACAAATAGTGGAGTCCACGTGGTCATTGACAATAAACTCAACAGGCCACCAAAAGCTTTTAAATGGCAAAACAGAAGGGAGGCCAAATACAGACTTACAGACTAGTTTGTAAGATAGGCTTCATGCCAACATTAGAAATACTGTATTTACACTGCGTACAACAAAGATAACAATACACAATTCTTCAATCTGGAAATGTATTTATTCCACTACAGAAATTTTAAAGCAGAATGCAGAGCACGGCAAGCATTCACAACAGGGCCTACACCAAGGGGCAATTACATTGATGTCCCTCTCATTCCCACTCATAAGTTTTAGTCTTATTTTCAGTATTGAACTTAATTTAGCACCTAAACAAGTTAAACGGCAAGCAAGCCAGTCAAGTTTCTTATTAACAAAGAAAACTAAATTTCCAAAAGCCAACAGTATGTAATGTGAGCCATGGCCATGTGTTCCATAAACCAAAGTATTCTTTTCAATCTATTTTAACATTATACAAATACTTTCATATATATGAAAATTAAAAGACATAACATTGACATTTAGGGCGGACAGCTTCACTACTAACAAAGATCTATCAATAGTTGAAGTTCTTCTGAATCTTTGCGCAATGCCTCATAGGTCTTTTATTGTAAGTGTAGCCTAGCATTTATGCATAACACGACTACAGCATCAAACATCACTTGCATAAGCACAATAATTGATATCCAAAATAAAACATTCAAAATTAAGTTGGCCAAATGAATTCTTCACAATAGCATAAACAACACAATCCACCTCTGAATGTAACTACATAGACGAATGAAGGCATTGACATGTATCTTTGCTTTTCCACCGGTTCCACAATATGTGGCTCAATTTTTGAATCCTTGATCTCCTCCTTCCCTCACAACATAAAATCAAACAAAAAGACAGTTCAGAAGGGAGCAGCAGCAGAAGCTTAACAAGCCACTGTCATCAACACTTCCATTTAAGAACTACATCAGGTAAAAATTGCTTTATCTACTACAGCGAGGTGTGAACATAACCTTTAAAAAAATCTACATCTAAAATGATACACAAATTAACATTTTTATTTGCGTAAAACATGAGACTGCAGTTACCTAGGTACATTTGTAGCTTAAAAAGGAAAAAAAATCAAAACAGAAAAAAAAAAGCAACACTGGGCCTTAGCCAGTACACACGAGACAGTGCATACAATATGTTAGTACATTTATGTATGTAGATTCATTTAAATTAGTAAGAGAGAAGCTTAGAAACTATCGTAATCTTTCTTGTCCTTTTTGCCTTCACCCTCAAAGCTGTCTGTCCCATCACTGTTATCACGGCGGCGCTTGCGGCTGTTCCGGATGTTGAACCGAGGGTTTATTTGAGGCAGAGGGTCCATACCCAAAACCTTATGGATCTGACGGAATGCCAGGAGCCTCAGAGCAAACTGTGTGGAAATAGAGAAAGAATATCTTAAAATAATGCTTTCAGTGGCAGCCACAAGAGACCTTTCAGCAGAGGGTGTCTCAACATCTTTATTAAAAGGAGATCAAAGTAAACCAAATTCTTAAAGATCTGACAGATCGTTTCCCAATCCTGGCCCTAGAGCCCCAATGAACTTCTCCAACACACCAGATTCGAATGAATGAGTTGTTATCAAGCTTCTGCAGATCTTGATGATAAGCTGATCATTGGAATCAGGACCATGATTGAGAAACAATGTCCCCAAACACACTGTATGCGACATCAGACATCCCCTGGTGAAAAGCTGGTACAATTTAATACTCGATTCTTAATCTATAATTCAAGAGCATGTACTTGGGCACTTGAGGTAATGTCCTCTCTCTGTTGTTCTCCCATAGGTGTTAGGGTATCCACAGGCTTCTTTTCGCAAGGATCTACCAATCCTGGCCCCCCTGTTAAGAAAGAAAATGGCATTAAATGAGGTTAAGGTGGAAAGTTTGAATATTTATTAAAAATTCAAATGTGTAAATAAATCTCACATTGTTTATATCAGCACAGAGGCGCTGCCGAGTATTTCATGAGGTTTGATCACACATTTGGAAAGTTAGCATGAAATGTACTGTAAAACATGTTAGACACTTGAGTGTCCTTAATTGTGAATATACATCAAAACTTTTCACACCATTTAATCAGAATGTAAATGTTTGTGAAGCAATTTTGCTAGTGAGTGATGACTAACAGTAGGTCACAGAGCAGCAGTTCCATCACATTTTGCAAGATGTAGCACAAAAAGATTGAATCCTCTAGGACTCATTTTTGACAAACGTTTGAAGGTCGTACTGCTAAATTTGGTATTTTTTGATGATAAGCTCTACTTCATTGATTGTAAGCCCCACCTACTTTCATCAATGGTGCAGCTAATCTTGACCAATATATCATGTAAGTGCTCCATTAATCTGCTTTAGCTCATGTTTTCAAACCTTGTTAACTAGCTTTATTCGAGCTTTGTGGAAAAGCTCCTCAAGTAGTGCCCTCACACTAAAGTGACGACATCTCAGGAACATCTCAGAACTACTATCCAATCACCAAACTTCCTTTCTCAGTTTGGTCAATTCAGTTCAATGATTTTTACTATGTGCCTTCATTGAATCACTTAACATACAACAGCCACTGCAGTCAGCCATTCATTGGCTGCATTCAAAACCACATACTATACTAGCAGCACATACGGATTTGGCTAAAATGTAGAATGTCGTATGCAAACAAAAACTAAACCTGCAGTATACCAAAGATACCTGAATGTCCTGATTCAAAAAAAAAAATCTGGGACCAGTCTCCCTCCCCCACTATGTCCCACAATGAGAAGCGCTAACCACTGTATGTTCACACAGAGACTGTTTAAAAGGGTCTGTAAACTTTAACGTCATCTGGACACAAAAATATGTTTCTGAAGAAATAAGATATCCAGCTACTGAATATTCACACATATCAAATCTACAAGGCTGAAATTACAAGTTTGTCCTGACTTTTGTCCTGCTGCTTTCTTGGCCGCTATCCTTTTAACTTGCTACTGCAATTCCATACAAGTTAGCGAGTCAGCTGACATTTGCTTGCAGTTTACTTCATACAGCCTGTGGTTGTACTGAACTTATAATGCATGACTAAAATACCATGCGGCTTCTAGATCCTTATTATTTACTATTAGGGCCCGAGCACCAAAGTAAAGCAACAAACCTATTGTTTATGCAGCGATTATTAGGGCCCAAACGCCACCTACTGACAACAAGAAGTTAGCCTTCTGTGGCAATCGTCAGTTGATTTAAATGATTTTTTCATCCGCACTTCATATACTGGAATATAAGACGTGATTAGTGAGTGGTTAAAAGAACAGTCGGCCGCCGCCACACATCCCGAGGTGTGAAGGCTCACTCATCACTGCTTGCAGCTTTAATTATCATTATTCATCTTCTTGAAAAACAATTGCATTTTTGAGGGGCTTAGGTTGCTTGACAACTCCATACATGTCAGAGGGAATGTGAATTACTGCAGAGATTGGGCTCGGTTGTGGTCAGCGAGCTCCGTAGTGCCTCCTGGTTGGTACGAAATTTGGAATGATACAGCTGGGATCTTCATGAAACTCTGTGGGATCGTAGCTCTCATGCTGAAGAACATAGTCAACACTTTTCACATTTTTTCGCCCAACTGACTCACAGTCTGCCAGCGGATCTATCTGCGACCAGGACAGCAAGGACAAAAAAAACACCACCAAGAAAGACTGGTAAACTCTAACCGGGCATACATACCATATCATAACTATATTTACTGCATAGCTTTTTTATTCTATTTATATTATATTCTACTTATATAGGCACCTGTTGTTTAACTTATCTTTGCACTGTTCTTGTTCTTTTCTGCCGCAAATTTGCAAATTTCCCCAATGTGGGACAAATAAAGGTTTATCTTATCTTATCCACACGGCTAAATAATGGTTCGACCTTCTTAATGTATTGGTTTTGATTTGCTTTGACGTTCATTGAGTTTGATTATTGTGATGTGCTGTAGTGGATGTTAGTTCTGGTCACACAGACGCATGTCTTGAATGCAACTACCCATCCTTTCCTAACCTGGCACCTTTATCCTACACACTCACACATACAGCTTCACAAATTGGCCTCAACCGAGAGACGAAGCCAACAGCTACAGCACATGGCTTGGGCCTTTGTCTACCGATTAAACGTCCTGTATAACGGTGAATTGTTGTTTCACACTTGGGTTTTCTTAGAAATTAAACAACCAACGTATCTTGTTCATTACAGGAGCAAGTCAAGTCGAGCAAGTCAAAACCAAAATGTAGCTATTTCTGTTACCCTACAGGATTTCTTAAATTATTCAGAGAAAAGAAAAAGACAGGTTAATGCATGCAAATGCAGTGAATGTGAAAACAAAGAACTGCCTCCCCTTTCACCTGTTTTGTGTAAAGGACAGTAAAAGAGCCAAATAAGTACAATACAAATCAATGCATGGGAAAAATAAGAAACAATATCTTACCATGGAGTAAAATCCCAGATGAAATACATTCAAAGACACGTCTCAGTGCATCACCCGGGCTGAGGGGGGCGGTGGCGCTACTAATGGCCTTCTCAACTAGTAGCTCCATGGCCTACACAGGGTGAATAGTGGAGATGGCTTAGATGCCTGGCAAACACAATGTCTTGATTTTCGTTACAGTTGATAGTTTTTAAAGCTCAAAATACACTATAGTTACAGTAATTGCAAAAAAAAATCCATGATTTTCTCCTTTTATACAAAGGGGCAGGGGAGCAGAGACTTGTGAGGAGCAGGGGCTAAAATCTAGCTCCTGATTTAGTTTCTCTCTGGACCCTTTTTAAATAAATACTCACAGAAACTAAGGGCGCACAAGAAACTATATCAGGGTCATGTGCCCTTTTTACACGTTTTCAGGATAAATGTTCAATCATGTTCTGACATAAAATGTTGACTTTTTGAAAATCTACATTTAAATTTAGTTTTCCGGGTTGTTTTTCTGCTTGTGTGCATCATCACATTGAAACAAGTAACAGATTAAGTTTTTCTTTCTAGTGCACTCTGTAGCCCTTGTGTGTGTCTGTCAAAAGTCGGTCATCTTCTTTAAGAAAGGGATAATGCCCAACATCAGGAATTAATGGAGGACGTGGAGGCAGAGTACGTCGGATGTTTGGCTTTGCGGAGCTCATTAACTCCTGATATGGACACCTCCAAAGGTATTACACCATGATCACTTGTGAAAAGTTAAAGATTTGGGTTGTAAAACACATGCAAATGTCAATTAATGGTCTGTTTTTTTTTTCTTTGCCAACGCACGACTCAGTTTCCCTGGATTCCTCGAGGGTTTGACTGATACATGTAAAAGTCATTACCTTCCGTTAGGTACTCCAAGAAATAACACTGTGTATGGTTGACAAACACTAATATAATTTCACAGCATGTTTAACAACAGTTATTCGGTATGTCACTGTCCCCAAACGCAATATAAAGATTTTCACAAGCAAATGAATGGCTATGTGTAACGTTACTGTCGGCTGCAGCCTGAGCCAGCCGGTACAATGTGAGATGATTGCTTGCACCGATTTCACCCTACAGGATTGCTGCCCTGATTAGCAGTTTTTCAGGATCCCCGTGAATGGTGATCATCAATGTAAACTGTTCAAAGACATGATCAGAGAGTGCTGATATGATCCTCTGAGTTCAGAGGGACAGTGTACACTGTGTACACTCACAAAATGAACAGAAGGACTAACGTTACACTTACTGTTGAAAATAAGCTAGATTGGTATGGTGTTGCAACAGATTGTAAACAGAGGCTCTGACCGAGTCCCTGTTGCAATTGTTACTCCAGCCAGTGCAAAAATGTACGACGATGAACAGACAGTTTTCACTGGAAATTGTCATTTTTTACACCTGGCAGACAATGAGAATTGAGTATTCACCCAGACCATGACATAAACATCAACAATGACTAGAATTTGCTAAATTGCAATGTCAAGACTTATCCTGATACATTGTGTTTGCACCCCAGAGGAATGTTGTACGAATGTAAAAGTTTAAGCTGAATAGCAACAACTTTTACGGGGAACAACAATAAGTTAAAAACCAAAACTGGTGCCAAGTTCCTGTGTTTGAAATACTGGTATATTTCCTATATATGACACTGTCAGAATTTTGACACCGACTGTTGTTGGTCACCAAGGACCACAGTATTGAACAGCTAAAGATTTCACGTTTTGGATATGAATACCTCTCTTGACAGGGACAGCCCAAACTCACTCACACATAGAGGAATTTAAATGTTTCATATCATGTTTAAGTAACACACTTACCCATCCTGGGAAAGGTGACCATGTAGGAACTCGCTGACAGAGGTCTCGCAGGATTCGAATGATGATCACACAGGACTGAAGTCCATTGGCTCTAGCCTTTTGATGTAATAAAGTTAGCTTTACGGAGTGACCAAAAGTTACAAGAGATGGACCAAACAAGTGATTATCATCAGTTCTGCCCACAGAGGTCCAAACACTACTGTGCATAATGGAAGCTTGGGTATGGTTTGTGGTATGTATAAGCCGTAAAAATTTATAATCAGCTGCCATTCCCAGTAGTCTTGTACCTCACAGTTAGTAAGGGAGTTCAAAGTTTGCAAGACGCACAAGAAATTAGGACTTTTCTTGCCATCTTCTAAACCCTGACCCCAGGTGTATCCAGGTATCTCACAAACAGGTACTTAAAAGTACAAGAGTCCACCTGAGAGGAGAGCATAGGGACTGAAAGAGCCAAGGAAATCTGCTTTACTTTGCCTGTGCGTTTGCTTAGGTAGCAGAATCACAGGAAACCACTCAGATATTCCTTTTTCTCTCTCAATCCCCATTCTACAAAAAGTATAGAATAAAAACAATACAAACATTGAACATGAAAGCACTTCTTGATGGCACAACTTTGTGCAAGTTATTGTGCAGCCTTATGGAATCACATGTAACTATGATGCAGTACTTGGAAAATTGAAAAGGGAATACAAGGATGCCAGTTCTTTGCTATGTTTTTCATATAAAAGCATCAAATGAATAATTTATAATCAATACATATAATAATCATTAACCAGATCCTTGTTGTATTTGGTGGCATCCTTGAATATAGTTTTTACTTCAAATAGTAAGATTTTCATTTCTTATTTTTTCATGAAATAAAAACCAAATGTGAAAAACACAAATAAATGAATAAACAAATAAATAATGCATCTCATAAGGCTACAATAAGAAAGTAAAATGATGTTCCGAACCTGGAACCACTTAGCGTGGCGCAGAGCAGCCAGAGCGTCAAGGCATTTTTGCCTGTCCAAGACGTCCGCTGGGTCTTTCACCATACCCGAGGTTACATCTAAAAATGGATTTGAAGTGTCAAAATGATGATGAGGAATGGGTGTTTGACCAGGTCAGCGAAGCTGGCAAAGAACAAACACATTGCCACACATACCAATGTTTCTTTCCATAACAACCTACAATTGGTTGCTAATTTTGTAGATATGACATTAAAAATCTGACTACACAAACCAATATAGTAAGGGGATATATACATATTGACAGTGTGCAATATGTTAAGGTATTTTTCTTCTATTATTCCATTAATGGGGTGTAATTTCCTGACTCAACATTTCAGACAAATAAGCTGATGTGTCTGGAAAGCATCTATCTAGCTAAATTACGTGGGTTTAGGACACAAATGTCTTGAAAATTGCCCCACTGTGGGATCAATTAAGTTTATCTTTATCCTTGAAGCCAATACCATTTTATCAGGCAATTGTGTTGTAAAGCTTACCATTACACATTGGCAAGTACCATGAGAATTTTGAATTATAGCACATTTTCTTTGCTCAAGCATTCAAATAGAAGAAGTATTTGTTCACTAATAATTATTAGTATGAACTTTATGCAGAGAGAAAGAAAGGGCAAATGATCAATTGGGAGTGACCTGATAAAAAAGTGGCATGGCAATAGTAGGTGTGGCAAAGTTTTTGGGATGTGAGAAAACCTTGGTCAAAAATCCTTCCGAAGCTTCCCTAATAAACCTCTGATGGGAGACAATGTACTTTTTAGTTTAAAGAAATAAAGGGGTCTTTGTGCTGGACTTGGAATATTACTACGCATATAAAAAGAAAGCAATGGGTGCTGAAGAAGAGAAAAAAACATGAGAACTACCAGCAAACAAAAGGGGTTAGGATATCACTGCATGCATACCTAACATCAGTAGGTTGGAACAAAACCCTAACAACATTGTATAACAAACGCTGTACTCAGGTCCAACCAAAGATTTCTGTAATAGCCTTCGTAGCTGAACACTTAACAATACTCCCCTAAGAATAATTGGAAATAATCAGATTTCAAAACAATGGTTATGGTATATCTTAATATTAGCACTGTAAATTAATGCAAAAGAGAAACAAGTCCATCTTCAAATTATTTGTCCTCATCTTTCCATTGTCAGTGAAAATGACAAACTTGTCAAAGGATTTCATTTTTGCTGAATCAGTCTAAATATTATATCCTATTGAGCCCAATTTTGAATCTTGTGTGTGTCAAGGAACATGACAATCACCTCAGGGGAGCACTTCAGAACAGGGGACCTCAGCATGGTGAACTGTTCACCAGTACACAAAAAGAGGATTTGTTTCCTGTGGGAAAATAACATCCAACTTCCTCTGCCAAATCTTGATTTGAGAAAGGATTGCAAAATCCCAATGTCTTTGCGCCATTCATTCCAAATTAACCTTGAGGGACAGATGTGCCTCGTGTGTCTATTCATTCAGATTTTGCAGAATTGCCTTTTTTGTCTCCTCATCTCAAAGAAAATTTGGAGAAAAGATACTGTATTGCATGTCTCCCATTTACTGTAGCTGACAATAAAATGGAAGCAGAATCCCCTGGAACACAGGAAACAAAATATAATCTCACCTGGGAATAACTAGACTTAACACAATGCAGACACTGATCATGCTTTGTTTGAAGGATAAATATAGCATTTGAGAGGTAGGAGTTACAGAGCAAAAAGCTTGAGAGCAATACTGCTGGCATTCGCCTCTTTCATCTTCAATTTTACCCTCAAAGCGACGTGCCCCACATAATTAGGAAGAGCATTCATCGAAAAAAAATAAGTTGGGCTCCCACCATAGACCAGTAAAGGCAGATCTAAATTTTCCCATTAAATGCAAAATCCATTCTCATGGTTTCAGTTGTTTAAACAAAAGTGGTATTTAAAGTCAAAATTTTGCTGGTCATAGACTGCAATGCAAACCCTAAAGGAAAGGGACCACAGCTTAAGTTGTTAAATATGATGAGCTTGCTCAGATGAAATGCCATTTCTGAAATCCAAATGAATCCTAAATGAAGAGCAAATTGTGAGGATGATCGGATTTTCAGCCCAATAAAACAATCTCTGTGGAGTGCCAGCAGGACAGTGCTCTTCAGGGTGTCTACCAACATATTGAAACCAATTTCATAGCAAGATAGCAAAGACAAGAAAAGAGGTGCAATGGAAAAGGCTGTGTTGGGTTTCCCAACCTCCATCTCGGCCATTTTCCTCTCTGATGACCGGTGAAGTCAGCGTGATTGTCACTTGCATCTTTGGCTCGTTACAAGATGTCAAAATGATGGCCGCTTCCTGAATAGATCCCTTGACCTCATATTTTTCTGGTGTTACCATCTGGAAGAAATGGCGTAAATGTGCAAACATTATTTCAATGTCCTATAGTAATAGCAAGAGGACTAGTTTATGTCATCTACACTCAGTGGCCACTTTAATAGGAACATTAAAACATACAAAAAGATAAAGGGTGTTCAATCAAATGATGAGATTTGACTACTGCTGAAGAAAAATGTGCATGATGTGAGGTCTATGTAACTAAACTTTGTAGTTTCTTAGGGAGGAAAGCCAAGTAGTTCTTTACAAAGATCATGACTTTGATGATGCTGTGCACGTTTGCACAGTGGCTGTAGTGGTAGTCTGATGCACTGTTCCTGGCCTGACATCAATGCCCGTTAAGTGGTTCTATTGCCATTAGTTTGGTTTAGTTTAGTTAGCCATCCATTTATGTTTAAGTCACCAACACATAACACATGTGGCTTTCAAATCAATCAATCTTTCCTTAAAGAGCAGGTCTAGATCAAACTCTTTACTTAAGAGAGAGAGACTCAACAATTCAAGAATTCCCACATGAGCAAGCACCAGGTGGTGAAGAAATGCGGTTTAACCTTAAAATCCTTCATGATGCTAAATTGAAAACCTTTTGAGTTTTTATCCAACTGCATGTTCAACTGAGCTTTTGTATTCCCCTTCATGGATAAGTGAGGACATTCTGCACTTATTTCATGGCCAAGAGGAGGGCAGTGCTGCCTATTTAATGGATATAAACCTCTTCTGAAGAGGCTCTAGAAGCCACAGAGATGCCTGTAGGTCCAGGCCTTAAGAAACACCTATATGCCCATACTGAATCATCGTCATAGCATAGACACACATAATAACAGGAAGTTAGGTAGGTAGGTACATGTCAAAGTGGCCACTGAATAAATGAATTGTGGTGTGATATTTGTAAAGATAGTACTGTTAGTTGTTTGGGGAGATGCTCCACAATGCGAGTGAGGAGGCCCTTGGTGGGCTTCTCAGAGCAGAGCAAGACTAGGTTGACATTCTTGTCCCCACGAAGAAGCAAGCCTTTGGCCAGGACTCCAACTCGCATCACTCCCTTCAAGGCCCTGGACAGTTACACAAGGAAGACGGAAGGGGAAAGTACGCAAGAGCAAAACATGTAAAAAACCAAAATGTCATCATTCTGAAAAGTTAAAAGGCATCCAAATACAGAATTTAGTAGAGGGAACAAAAAAAAGAAGATGTTTGAAAATGTTTTCATCTCAACTTTCACAACTATTTCATTGTGTGAAATTGAACATTTAGTAGATGTGAGGTTACAGGGTTTGTTGTTGTAATTGAACTACACTGCATTTGACCTGATGGTGTGTTGCCCATGCAATTCAAGTTATAGCCATAAAATGTGTACATTCACATGTACACAACGAGGCCAATACAGTTAATACTGTAGCGAAGCCAATAGTAAAACAGTCTAGCCACTTACATCTTCAAATAGAGTTGGGATTATTGCCTAAATTAAGAAACTCTGCTGCTGTGCTCCAAATTAACGGTATAAACATGGAATAAGTCTCTGTAACAGCTCACTAGTGAGAATAGTAAATAAGATACTTTTATTATTCCTGTTGCTGTGTCTCAAGGTACTCAGGTCACATGAACCTGGCAGTACATATGCAAATTTAGACTGCTAATGCAACACAAATACCTGGTGATATACTGTATGCTGATTAAGGGTATTTAACTGACAAAGAAAGAAAAAAAGAAAAAAAAAACTAACATTCTACAAACTCTTAGGAACAGCATTTTGGTAAGAATCAGCTGTTAATGTAACTCACAGACTGCATTTAAAGACACTGAGAGCTGAATTTTGATGAACTTTTAAAATCAACACTGGATGCAAATGTAGAAAACTGAAAGGAGCAAAGTACAAACAGTTTTTGGTGTAATTGGTTGGTTCTGTTACTGAGCTTTGAGTAGAGATGCACCTTTACAAGACTGTGCATAGAAATCCATTTTCTTGTCCTTGAAGTAAAGCAAGATCATTCATTGTAACAATCTGAAATCTAGAAGCAGCTCAGATATCCCACCTGTCTTTAGAGGGTTCTTTCTTCTCTTTGTCTTCTTCCTTTGCCTTGTCCTGGTCTGTAATTATGTCTGAGACAAGTTTGAGGGCACGTTCTGTTATTGAAACGATCTTCTGTATAGACTGCAGCTCATCCTCTGAAGGGTAGATGGTGGCATGCTTGGTCATGACGTAGCGGTCATCTGAAGAATCAGGTCGACGAGGAGGCTGAAAGACACAAAGGACAAAAAACAGGTTAAAAATAACAATCTTAGTTGGAGTTGAGCAAAAGTCAACTGACTGGTAGGGAGGTCCCTCCCTACCAGTCAGTTAGAACTGAGGAAGCCTCTTGGATGGAGGCGAAACGTCTTTAACAAGTCCAGTTGACTTTTGCTCAACTCCTAAGGAATAACTATGACCTGGATGACTGTGAAGTGTTTAATGATCATTTTAATTAAGAGGTGTCAAAACATCATGATCCAACTAAGATCGTCTGTGAAGATTCTCAGTGTTATTGAGATAAAGTGCATCGAAAAACTGAAGTTTAAAGCAGATAGCTGTAATGATTAGATGGTCACTCCACAACTTAAAATTTTACAGAGCCCTGGACTTCATAAAATACTGTAATATTGTATTTTACAGTTCTCCTGGTCTTAAAGAAAAAAAATATATATATACAGAAGGCACATTTCACTACAGTGAGCGCTTGAAATGCTATTGTGTGTGCACAATAAGATTTGTAGCCACATTTTACTTGACTAGCATTTCTCTGCAAAGATGTTCAGCATCTCTCGACAAAATCAATGTCAGATTGAGCTGCAGTCGCAGCCATATTTTTTCGTTCTGTGATCATAGGCAACTGTTTCCAAAGGACTTAAGGAGGCAATAGAAATGAGGAAAGGGTATGGTGGACAATTTCTACAGTAGTCTGTTTTTATTCTGCCACTCTGCTAGCATACCTGCCCTGCCAGCTTTTTTTACACTGCACTCATTTATCTGTTTAAAGCTCAAACATATTTCAGTCCGAAAATCATTAGCCCATATTCATAATTTAATTCGTAAGAAAATGTAAAATGTCCCTAAACAGTTAATATAGCATGAAACCAACAAGACGGGGTTTGCTGATTTATTGGTTAATAACGCTCAAGTGTCAGTTACGTGCTACAGCGGGAGAACAAAATAATAAATGAAGATATCCACACTGTGCCACCTGTGTGTAACTCACATTCTGCAGAGTGTATACCTCAGCCAAGACGTTATTCGGACCAGGTGGCTGTGGACAAGTGACTGTGAGTAATTGAAAGACACGGAAGGTGCTTCTGCTTTTGTAATCTGCATTGTAGTATTATCACTTATTTATTCTATCTGGCTGATGTGCTTCCGTTGCCCGGAGCTATTGCCTGCACTGTCCAGCAGCAGCTCTATGCCCAGCTGATCAGGTTGGCTTTGGTATTGACTTTTGCGGGTGTGGCTCAGGTACAGGTTTGCAAACTTAATCTGTGCAGAACTGCAGTTGGGAGAGAAATAACATCGTTACCCATTAAAAAATATGTTATAAAAAAACACTTTTGACAAACCTTAAATTAAATTATTTTTGGAGCGTACCAATCCCTCTACTATATAATAATCTCAACAAAAACAATAAGTTCCTTGCATTTTTGGTACCAAGGACTGTTTCAGCTCATGGCACTAATGTGCTTGGGCCCCAATTACAATACCCTCCCTCTTTTGTGTTGAGGATGCTCTAGTGCATAGGTGTCAAACTCTGGCCCGCGGGCCAAATATGGCCCGCAGAGTAATTATATTTGGCCCGCGAGGCAATACCAAATGACTACTAGAGCTGGCCCGCCGGTATTATACAGCGCATGTACTGCTAATACTACAAATCCCAGAATGCTCTGCTCGTGTTTTGGCGCGTCAATCAGTATAGGACCCATAAACACCCTCTCCTCTGTTGACAGTAGTCATAGCGACCTCATGCTGCTACTGGCACCGTGCTACCCATCCCAAAAATGGGTAGCCGGCGAGATAATTTCATGTGACTATTAACAAAGGCCCGTCGGTAAACAGCACTCCCACCTCTCATACTGCAAATCCCACAATGCACTGAACAGCTGGCGCGCTAGTTCAGACCCGTGCAGCAGCCCCTCCTCCCACAGGTATAATGACACACCGATCAGCGGATCAATGCATCATCGTCAGCGCTGTTATAGCGACACTTCAGCTAGCCCCCCCCCCAAAAAATAAATGGCTAAACGAAAAGTGGACTAAACGAAAAGTGGACTTTGAAAACAGAGACTTTCTCAGCAGGTGGGGGCAAAGTTTACCTGTTTGTCAATGTCGGAGGTAAACCTGTGTGTCTTGTTTGTGGAGTTAATGTGGCCATAATTAAAGAATATAAATATAAGACGACACTATGAGACAAAACATCAGGATAAGTACAAAAAAGAAAAATATTATTATTATTAAGTTTGGCTGTTTAAATTCATATTTCTGAATAAAATATATATTATTATACCACATCCCAGAATAAAATAGTCACTTTTAGACTCACTAAATGTTGAGCCCGTTTGGCCCGTGTTTTAAATTTTGGCCCTTTCTTTGATTGAGTTTGACACCCCTGCTCTAGTGGGAGGAAATGACAACGCAAATTACTCTGACAATGATGTCCAACTAGGTAGTAAAGGATCGGCAGGATCAAAACTATTTCTTTATGTGAAATGTTATGTGTTACTTATGGTCCCAAGCACTGTACTGTGTCACCCTGCAGAGGCACAATCATAAAGCCCTACCACAGGACCCTGAGGCTGCAGGCCAGGCATGCCAGGCCGGACTCCAAGTAGACCAGGAGGCCCCTGAGGATATCCTCCATCTGGTATACGACGTCGATCATCCCAGTGGTGCTGATCCTCCTCCATACGTCTCCAGTACATGTCTTCTTCATAACGCCTGAAAAATATACACCAAAATTATCTGCTTGCCAGTTTGAAAATGTAGAAACTGTTTTAAAATAGTGTGCAGATGGATGAGAAAAAAAACCAAAAAGGACAAGGGGAGGACAAAAGCCCCCTTTCCATCGCATGGTTAAGCGCAACTCAACTCCACTTGCTTGGACTGGTTTGCCACTAGCAAAAGTTGTGGATGGCACCTAGTAGTGTTTTTTGATATCACCTCTGTGGAGTTTCCATGCGATTTGAACTCATACTAAAAGAAGACGTGAAAACCTCTCAATCCTTGTGCCTCATGTCCTTTTAATGTCTGTTACTAACTTGGTATCTTCCCTGGAGCCTTTTTGTGCTTTTCTCATTTTTCAAGCTCCTGTGGATCGTGATCATGGTTCTCCTGGCTGTTGTTCTCTGGGTTCAATGAATCACTGCTGCAGATCGTAGGCTGCTTCCACTTTTTACTTTATTAGTCATGTTATTATTATTCATATTAACTATTGTCATGTTTTTCACTGTTACCATATTGCTCATTAGTAGTCATATTCCTATTGTCAGTACAATAGTTCCTGTTATTATTTTGGTTGTTCGTTGCGCGAAGCACCTGCTCTTTATGATAAAGTGTCTTGAGTGTCTCTTTTGAATTGGCGCTATATAAATAAAGATGGACTGATTATTCCTGTGTGGTTGATACATTGAGGGATACTATCTGCAGTGTAAAACAAAGTACCTTCCAAAATACCAAAAGCGAAGAGAGTTGAGCTGCGCTAACCCTAACCCTTGATGCGGCTGGCCCTGACCAAAGACGTTCCAAGTCAACCAGAAGTCATTAATCAATAATTCAAGTATATACTTTTGGGGGTATCAGAAAATGGTTTGATTTCCAGGGCTGAGAAAGAATGTTACACGTAACACTAAACATGTGCTACATTACAGAGGGATACAAAACTGTAAAAGTCTTGTACAGTGCAGTGGCTTGCTGCAGTTGCCAAACAAACAATGGATTAAACTGGTGCCATGATAAATCTCCCAGATTTTGCTATCTGAAAGTTCTTCAATCTCACGGATCTGTCACTCAATCTGCACCTCCTGGATCGTAATTAATGCCACGTTGGTGCATGAAGCAACACACTACCCCATTGACACAGACCTTTGCGTTGTTTTAACACTGAGCTATGTTGCTTTCTGTCTGAATACCCACTTAATCAGAACTTAAGAATGAGACAAAACCTCTTCAACAACCTAAATCAAGTATAGTTGCCTTTTGACTGAGTCCTCATTTGGAGTTCTAATGACGGCGAAGAGTGCTGTCCCTTTCATTTTTTTTACCAGTCAGACTGCTAAGTGGTTGTTCTTGACCTTTTTATAAACCAAGATGGTAGCTCCAGTTTTGGTTTAATAGCCATGGCATTTTCCCTCCAAAGTGTACCCGATTCTGAGGCACTATTCTTCCAACACCTCAGGATGGTGTGAATATTATTCATATACTGCATCTGTCCTCCATTGACACAAAATGGCCATAACCATACCGCATTTCCATTCTCCAGCGCTCCTCCTCTTCCCTTCTTCTCCAGTACTCCTCTTTCTGCATCTGCTTTCTCATCTTCTCTTCCTGAATCTTTCTGGCGCGAATGCTGGGTTTGACCTCCACCTGCAGATCTGGGTTCACCTTTTTCTACAAAACAAAACAAAACCTGTAAAAAGCAATTTCATGGGGGTGATATACAATATCGAAATATGAAAATCATCTTCAGATACAGAGTGAATTTCAATAATTACTAAATGATCTCACAAGGAAGCATTAAAGCAGGGACAATGTCTTTGATCCAATATTGATTTTCATTTTAACTTGTGAAATTTTGGGCAGAATCAGTGTATTGATGGTTTTGTATAGAGGAATACACTCAAATAAACGTGTAAATAAGAAGAAATGTATACAGTACTCATATTATTCATACTACTGAGCACTCATACTACAATTTAAATGACAAATACCCAGATCACACTGTGCAATGTAGTGCAAACTGGGAATCAGCAGAGAACTGACATAAAAGTCCCTTAACAAGCATCTGTGAAACATCTTCAAAGGAGGTTTATACCCATTAGCAATGAAGCACCGCCCTCTGTTGCTGACCAAAATGTGTAGGATGTTTTCATAACAAAGCATGCAATTGTTTGCTCGCCACAACATTTCACGCAACTCAAAAGCTGTGCAAATTAGCATTGTGAGGTTTTGGAGATTAAGTGTGACATATTACTGATTCTCTTCTGTGTTCATGAGGATTAATCACTTTACTCAAATGTGTAATATAAGAATATGCAGCACTCTCAGAACTTTATTTCCTTCTCTGAGATACCCGATTAATAAACTAACATGTATCAAAATGTGTAGAGCAAGACATGTCAGCTACAAACCTTGTACTGCAGGCGATGCCTGCGACCTTTTAAATGCATTTCTTTTGCATTTGGATCATTGAAACTACATTCACACAGCTTGCAATGGAAGCGGATGACTTTGCCTTCATCATTTCGTACCTAGAAAAGAGTTCCACATGTTACACTCAAGATTTTAAAGTATTTCTGCTCAGTAAGAGTAGGTTGGCTCACTCCATCCGTCAAAACTTACTTCCTCTACATAGTCATGACCAACAGGTTGGACGTCACTCTGCAGTGCAGCCAGAGCTGATGTAGACAGAGAATCTGAAACTTCATTCTTGGGGTCCTGAGTACTTGAAGAGAGTGTTGCAGGCTTAGAAGCCTCCACTGTGGCCTCCGCTCTCGACTCTTCCATCTTGACTGCGGTATGCAATTTATTTCCACCTGCATTTGACAAATGACAACATATTACTCACAGACCATTTACAGTGCCACTGCTAAACTTTGGTCTACATAGTCCTAAATATAAAACCAAACATGATAAAGTTTGTAAGGTGGTTCTGTAAGGAGTAATTACTTGATGGAGAGATATTTCTTTCTATGGTTGTCATAATGGTTAATATGGTTGACATGACATGACAGTACAATTAACAATAATAGTCAAAAAGTAAATTAATTCCATGGTTTTGCAGCTTAATACGGTGACACAGTACAGACAGCAATATAGCTAACAACCAATAACAAAATACATTTGTTTCCAATTTTGAATGGTTTTCTGAAGAATTCTTTCTGAACAAAAACTAAAGGGCCATAAATACATGCCACATAACTTATTTTTACATTATTTTATGTTTCTAATATTTGTATTTTTCTATATTTTGTTATATTACAATACTACACCACAGAAAATGTATACTTAACATGTAATGTATGCTAAGTTACACCGGAGCATATCTTCAAGCATACATACATTCGTATGTATATTGTATGCTTGATTCCAGAGAGAGACAGAATTTCTCCGTCAGTAGTATAGTTTAATGTATGCATCATAAAAGTTACCAAATATGTATTTAATAGTGCCCTATTAAATCAAAATGATGGATACTGAGAGATACCTAACTTTATATCTGCAACAAATTGGCTAACACCATGTTCTAGTGTGTTGTATCACATAGTGGTATTGTGAACAAAAACAGGTGGCGCTACACAAATTGAGGCCCAAAATATGTGACCACAATAAAACATTGTGTTTATGTTGATGATGTGAGGAGTTCTGGTTTACAAGTCCCAGTAAGAGCACATCACCATCCATCAAGGATCAAGTGAGACTGACCTCATAAGAAGCCAAGTGCTACATCCACAACAAGAGCTTACTAACCGACAAAATTGATCTTGGGAGTGTTGACTTTCTTCCCAGCTGAGGCAGAGTTGGCAGCAGAGAGGCTGTTGGGTAATGGATTCTTGACTCCTGTCATACCACTGCTGACTATATTGACAGGTTTCAGGAAGGGGGGGCTGGAGCTGGTGGCAGGGGAGGAGGATGCAGCCACACACAAAGAGCTGGTGGTGCACGAACTGCTCAGGGTTGCTGTTGTGGGCTTGCTGGGGGCAGCTGTGGTGGAGGACAATGTCTGAGTGACCACACTGGGTTCAGTAGAGGGAATTGGTTTACCAAGTTTGGTATGAAGCTTGACAACCTGGAGAACGGAATTCAGAGAACAGAAAGAGCATTTTCAGCGATCTGATGTTTAACATTTAACACAATGACAATGCAGTAAACTAATGATTCCCGACAATTCCATTTTTTCATGACAAAGTTTTGATTCATTTATAACTTAAAATCTTGTAGTTTGCACGCATCATGTCCTTGTTTTGTGTCAATATTTTGTTTTATCCCTTTTGAGTTTGCATGATCTTAAGGTGTCTAATTGGGTTGTCTATGGGTACAGTTTCCTTCCATAGACTTAAATTGTGCAGGTTATGTTAGCAACTTTTAGCTGTTGGATAGATATCTAATGTCCCATTCATATCCATACCTTCTGATGCTTGGCTCCACGGATATGGGCAGCATAGGCATCAGCACCAGTGCAGGAAACGTCGCAAAGTTCACAGCGGAGCTGGTTCTGAGCATTGCGCGCCAGTATCCCTCCACCACTACTGCTGCTGCTGTTGTTGCTCTGAGAAACCTTCAGTGCTGCTTCCTTCTTCTTGTGTTTCTGGCCTTCCAGATGTTCCTTGTAAGTCTTGTGCATTTCATGTTTAGAAGGAAGCAGAGCCATTACTCACACTGGTTGACACAAATTTGTTTGTAACACAACTGATTTAGTTGCAGTGTGATCGTTTAGACAACACATATAAAAACACCCATCTACATTCTTCTGAGGCTTTCTCCGCTAAACTACCACATTGACTGCAAATGTGTGTATACTGGACTCAAAACTAGGTTTGTATGTGAGATCTTAGAGGCTGCAAACCTCTGGGTTAACTATGGAAAACCATCTTTACAGTATAGATGTGTTAAAGGAATCATTTCTCACACAGATTCAAACCACCAAATGTCCTTCATGTGATGCATCTTTGAAATTAGGAATGGACACACTGCAGTCACCAAAGCCAGTGTAACAGGGTATTTTGTATGCCCCCCCCACAACAATACTGCATCTTAAAACACAGCTACATACTGTGACGCTTACTTAATTTTACTGTGATTTATACAGGGTCTGAGGCGCTTTTGATCATTTTGCATTACTGAAAAGCATGGCTAAAAGCACAAAAAAAAAACAGAAGGCATTTTAGTCTCAGCACATATCTCGAGATCTAAAAACTTGTCTGCTTATCTGTGTAGACTTAGAGCAGGCTTAGTACATTTGACAAAATGGTGTAATTGTGGGCTATACTGAACTCACCTGTGGGCCAGCACAGCTGATCTTACAGACATCACAATAGTGGATCTGAGGGGGTTTGGGTGGCTGCTTGGGACGAAGCTGCTTACTCTGAAAGGAGGGTTTCTTGGTGAAAGTGTTGCCTGTCCATGCTGCTGTCGCTGCGACAGCTGCCACTGCCTGCTTCTGCTGCTGCTGCTGCTGCTGATGGTAGTAGCTGGAGGCTGCTGAGTAAACTGCTGCCTCATAGCCCGAGTATGAGGTTCCTGGAAAAGGACAACACAAGGCCTACTTTAAATCTACTAACTCTAGCTTTTTCAAAAGGCTCTGTAGAAAAGCAAAGCAATGGTTTGTGTACATAACATTAACCATGTTCACCATCTTACATAGCTTAAGTACACGTCTTGTTCAAATGAGAGAGCAGTGATGTCGATAGGTTGTCAGTGCAGTGAGTCAACATGTGATCATTAGGGTGGGTTCCAGAGAGACTGAATGGGCCCCCAATAAAATCCGTGTTTGACTTGTTCCTGCCTGTATAAACCCTGAATTTGTCAAAGTCAAAGACTTTCAAGTATTTTTTCTAGCACACATTTTTGTTTTATTTATTTATTTTATTTTTCAAATTGCTTCCTCCATAATCTGCAAGAGAATTATGCAAAGTCAAAAATGGAACTGTGGATCTGAGATCATGATCAGTCTCTGACAATAACAACACTCAGTGAAAAAGACCCTTTTATTTTGGGTTAGAGACCAAAATGTTTTGTGCAGGTTTCATAATTTTCACGAAAAAAAGGCCATGTTATTGGAGTGATCTGAAAATGTGACTATACAATGTGTTGTTATTAAGGCTGGGATATGGCAAGAAATGAACCATGAAATTGTTCAATTTTCCGTTCAGTCAATAGATAATTGTCACAATAAATGTCAAAGCATTATTTCTTACAAGTTTAAAGGCTGGTGTTTGCTCCTAAGTCAAAGTTGAAGAAACCACAACTGTGGTGCTGACAATAATTCCAGACTAACTTTTTTTCTCATCACTGCCAAAGCATGTCCTAAAAAATAATTTAAATTGTTGAGAAGCCAGTGTAAACCATCCAAAATGTTATCCTTTTACTTTGTTATTGTCATCTACAGAGGTTATTTCACAAGAAAGAAAATGCTTTAGTTATGTATTATAAACTGCTTAGAACTAGTGTTAGGAAAAAAGTAAATATCTCAGTGTTTCCCCTACCATTATATTAGGGGGGCAGGAGGAGCTAGGGACAGACCTCAGGAACAACAAAGTTAACAAACAAACCATAGTGTCCGAAGTGATGTGCATGATACTGGCTGCTTGCGTTTGCCATTTGGAAATGCCTAAAAAAGGAACAATTGTGACCTTTCCTCTGTTACAGTGTCTGCATCAAGATATTAGGGGGGTGCCCCTTCAAGGTCAAGCTAATTTTATTTAATTTTCTATACAGCACCAGATCCCAACAGAAGTCATTTAAGGTTCCCTTTCCTATAGAACAGGTCTACACCTTGTACTTTTATTAAACAAACTAAATAGCCTGATGTTATTTATCTTATTTACATGACGGCAGGTCATTTCTGTCTCTGTCGCACGTTCACAATTCTCCTCTGCACTCTGGATCGCGCACGGCGGAGTTCCGCCCCAATGCGCACACACAGCCAACATGGACCACAAAAGAAAGCCACCCCCCCCTGAGCCTGGTGCTGTTCGAGGTTTCTTCCTGTTAAAGGGGAGTTCTTCCTGCCACTGTTGCCTAATAAAATACCTGAACCTTGCTCATGTGGGGATTCTTGAATCCTTAATGTTGAATTCCTGAATCGTTAAAGAGTTTGGTCTAGACCTGCTCTTTATGGAAAGCGTCTTGAGATAACACTGTTATGAATTGGCATTTAAAAAAAAAAGATTGACTAAATAAAATGTTTTGTTCTTTAAATATAGTTATTTTTTTAAATATAATGAGGAGAAAGAAAATTAATGTACTTACTGACTTCGCTGCACAGTGAAATGTGAAAACCAGACACAAAAACAACAATTTGTCGCATTTCGAGCTACAGTCAATTGAGTGTCTAAACTTACCAGAGTAGGTGACTGCGTTTGTGCTGTAGGTTGGGCTTTGGGAGTAAGAGGGGACCACAGAGGCAGCAGCAGCAGCCACAGGCTGGACAGTAGAGGTCACTGGGTAGATCGAGAAAGTGGATGAAGCTGGACTTGGTGCAGCTGGTTTTATCACAGTCACCTGTCGAGTCTGCTGGCTCTGGGTGTATGATGTTACCCCTTGGCTATATCCTGGTTTGGGAGCTACAAAACACAAAAGTGGATATACATACCTTTCAAAACTGTGTTCCTTAAATGTATAGCAAACTGTTGAATGGGTTCTCTTGAACTCACTTGCAAGTTACGTTTATGTCTTACAACATGGGGAGCATAAATCCTAAAGCTTGAGAGTTTCATTAACTTGTATATGATGCATAGCTCATTTGGAAAAACACTGGAAGAGCTTTCAATGACATTCACTGCTTCGAAACTCAGGTGGATGCGTTTCTGCTGATGCACATTGATCATTTTCATAAAAATCAGACCCTACTTTTGGTTAAATATCTTAATATATATATAATTTTGGGGTGGCATTAGCCTGCAATAGCCATTTAATGCATTTATGTACAGTATTATATTATATTACACACACACACACAGTATTTCAAATTTAACTCTGAACTGATTTCTTCAAAAATAAAATGTGCTGCTATTTTACACTATGAGCTAGTTTTAGACCATGCTCACAGCTTTCTGTAAATATTCTAGACCTTCCCAAATTGAATTTAAGACTATTGAAGACATGAGGCCTTTTACTAGTTACTATGAACTTAAAACAGATGAAAATCAGTTCTGTAATCTCATTATCAGTGTCGTTTCTGCTATAATACTGAAAAATGTGTCAGTGCAGTGAATGCTTGCTGTTATTAAACTAACAATTAATGAAATGAATTAAACTGTGGTTCATCAGTGAAGTGTATGGAATTACACTGCTGTCTGGAATCTGGAGGTAGGGTAATAGGCTGTCTCATATAAATAGGTACAACAAAAGGTCATAGAACAATGTTATGGGTCTGTTGTTTGACAGTTATAGTTAGCATACCTGTCTGGTAGTAGGAATCTGCCACACTGGGTTGTGGCTGTGCAGCAGCAACAGCTGCTGTAGCAGTCGGCTGTTGGTAGTACTGCTTACTATCATAAGCTACAGCAGGAGCTGTGGACCGGACATAGGAGTATGAATCCTGCAAAACAGTAAAATAGTTGGAAGATGAATCTTTGCAAAGCTCCCACTGAAACCACACTCTAAAGACATTGAGCTTTACTTGAGTGACAGCACGCACCGGGTAGGTGGGCTGTGCAATGTGTGCACAACTGGCGATTGGCACTGCTTTACAGACTCCTCCTAGCTCCAATTGGTTGTTTAAGTTGTAGTGGATTCTTACAAATACTGTTAGGAGCATTAAGAGGAGTCAAAGGAACCTAAGTTTTTCATAGATTATATTTTTAAATGATGTACTGAATTAAATATCTGCTCAAGAACTAATGCAATTCTGTATAACCTTATAAATGTCATCTGTGGTCCTCCACAATACGGCATCTGGTCCCCAACCCACCCTCAGAAATAAACATGCAAATCGAGAATGTGATTCAAATGACAAAAACAAGTGTTTTGTTTCAAATTTCTGTCATCTGTGTAACAGCCTTGAGAGGGAAAACTTGGTATACCTGGTAGTTTTGTGAGGTGACCGGTGGTGGTGGTGGAGGGACTTCAGGCTGGCGCTGAGGGTAGCCGTAGTCAGTGGCAGCATGGGTTGGCTGGTATCCTCCATAGGCTGCAGCAGTAGCAGCTGCTACAGCGACAGGTGCAGGCCTAGCTACAGCAACGGTGGCTGCAGTGGGGGCATAGGCTGCTGCCACGGTGTGTGCCGCCACAGGAGCTTGATGAACTGTGTAACTGGCCACTGTGGTGGGATGTGTGTATGCTACCCCGGCAGTTGGCTGCTGACTGGTAAGGCAACACAAAAAAGCAATGTCAAAGGTTAGGTGGTCGGTTAGGTGGTTTGATGTCAGTCCTGCCCTGCTCAGTCCCATGTACGCAGAGAGGTGCATGTGTGATGAAGTGGGTCAAAGACAGGTTGTGGCAGTTGTTGTATGATACATCTCATGCTTTCACTTTGTGATATAGGGCAACAATGGGAGGGTTTGCCTTGCCTCAAAAGTGTCCGGGAGACACCTGCTATGCAACCAATAGACAAAGTAATTGCCTTTGCATCCTTTTTTTTTTTTTTATTTTCAATTTGCATGATGTTTCCTTCACTATCACAGGCGTGGAATTAAATCATTTTGTGAGCAAGGCCACTTTGGCCTTTGATTTATAGACATTTATAGGTGGATTGCAGCCAAAATGTAGAACACCAAGGTCAAAGCCAATGGTGCATATCACACTTCAAATTATTTATGATTACAATGTTCCAAAAAGGTCATATGAAAAAGTGGAATATGAAAAGTAATCAAATTGAATAACAATAAACACAGTAAAAAAATAAGTGTCTAACATTAATAAAATTCAATATATCTTAATCAGATAATTACAGAAAACCTGCCTAACCCTAACCTTGTCTCAGGCTGGGAACACATAGCCTACCTCACCTCTGCATGGCGGCTACCTTGTTGAACTGCTGCGGCTCACACAGACACATGCTGTCTGCCATCTGGCCTATCTTTTTACACTGAGTTTGCTTTTACTTTGAAAGGGAAATGGGAAGTGTTTATTTATTTTTTTAAATTATATATTTATTTATTTTTTCCTGTGCGTGCTATGTATTCTATGGATATGGTCCGTGAAAATAACAAGAAGCTGTAATCATGGTGGTTTGATGTCAAAACAGATCAGCTTCACCGAGTTTCTGCTGCAAACTGCACACATGTCAAGGAAAAAAAAGGCCAAACTCATTCCTGGCTGCCAGCATTTCTGCCACTGAAGGTTTTCCTGTGTGCAAAAACACAGTGCCTCCAAACACAGCAGCGTGAGATGTGCAGGACTATACCTAACGTTAACTCAGGCTCATCACATGAGTATTTTTTAACATGTGCTTTTATATAAATTTTAGTTAAATGTTGTCATATTTGTGTAACACACAAACACACACACTTTCTGTGTTTAAATTAAGTGATTAAAGATAAGCGATAGCTTGTAATAGTATGTGAGAGTTACTGCATCCTGCTAGCTAACAGTTTTGCTTACAGTGCCTGTGACTCTGTGACTATGTTGGACTTTTTCAATGCTTATTGTTTGCTAAACACTAGCCTGTCACACAGCCGTTACTAGACATTCTCCATTACTAAATCAGCCTATTCTACAGCCATGAATTTCATTTTGTTGAGCCTTTTTTTTTGTTCTCATCTGTCGCCAATGAATGATGTCTGGAATTATTAGAAAGGATGCCTTTGCTATTCTGCTTTATTTTAGTTTATTAATGATTACTTTGTCTTTTATTGGGGTAGAATTCTGTTTACATTGTGTACTGCATTTTCTAATGAGCCTACTAATGATGATCTATTACTTGCCATATATTGTTAACAATTTGCACTTCAAAAAAACATTACATACGTTTTCAAACATAAGTTCAGACCCTTTTCTCACAATGTGCCCCAGCATGAACATATGTGTTTACTTTAGTTTAGAAACGCTTCAAAATTAAAGCCTTGCAAATCATTTTCACTGCATTTGATGTATCCCCTGTGTTATACAGCACTATTAAGTGCTGAACATAGAGAGTTACAAAAGAGCACAAAGTGAAATAAAAACAAGAGCCTTATCTAATGGTTATTCCATTGTCCACCTGCATTCCACAAAGACCTGTCGTACTCTGCCTCTAACTGGCTAGTAGTTGCTTAGATTGGTAAAGGTATCAGAGCCACAGCCTTTGATGACACCGTGATGACCTCTTCATATAGTTCCATCAGCAGGGTTTGTTCCACTGCTGAGAAGAACACTGCTTTCATTTTCCCTACCTTTTGCGAGTTAACTGGTTCGACACTGCTGAATTGTGTTAGTGGAATTCAGTGGCTTCATCCTTAAGTGAAAGTCTCTATTAATTAAATTTTTCATAAAGTGCCCCTTTTAATAGCTGTGTTGATAGTGAATAGTTTTTCTTTAGAAGATTTAACTTAAAAGTTAGCCTAAGCCATGAAGATTATATTACGTGGTGACAACGGTATTGGTCATTCTGAAGCCCAGTTTGGCATTTTAGGCGTCGCCATCTTGGCTTCTGAAACCATGAAGGTCTCCGTTTTATTCTAAATGGGAGCACAATTTACAAAATGAACACCATAAACTGGTGACTGAGACCATAAACTCATTAGAAACACCAAAATTAGGATAATTCCCCCCCCCCCCCCCCCCCCCGCTGGCCATTAGAAGGAATGAAGCTTTAAGGAGCTTCTCGTAGGCTTCACTTTTCAGTCACAAAAGCTGTGTCCACTTTTTTTTTCCATACGGTTTAAATTGTTCTTTTTTCTGTTACACTGATCTACTGTACTGTAAAATACAATAATGGTATGTTATGTGTTATACTGGTTCACTGTCACTTTGCTGTTTGCCTACTACATACTTATACTACATTATATAACTGCACTTCAACTTGCAGTAGGCCCATATTCCATATTCTATCATAGCACAACACGTTCAGTGTCACTTCATCGCCCTCCTGTCACCTTTCCTTGGATCTCTTTCATTGTTCTATTTTTGTTCAATTGTAATATTAGCTATTTTTGAAAACCTCTTATTATTTATCATTTTACTTTCTATTCTTAACTGTACTTATTGTTAACCGTGTTTTGCAGTAACAACCGAGTTTACCCGCTGGGGGGTTAAATTCCGGCCTCATAATACTCCAGACTGCGGTCCAGTGTTTTGACATGTGATGACTCCTTGAACTCATCGATGCATTACTAACACGAGAGGCTTCTGTGCTATTTTAGAGTCCTGTGTGTTATCGGAGCTTGGTCGTGTGTATCATTGCAGTCCATTGCGTTTTTAACTACCGCTTACGTCCAACTGCAGCAGCAGCAGCAGCAGCGGCGGCAGCAGCGGGGGGATAACCAGCCCCTCCCCCAGCTTGAACAATGGCAGCAGTGCGAATCAGACAACCTTTCTGTGCAACATACAAATCCAGCTACCGTGGGAGGACAGAGCGTTGTGTAACACGAAGAAACCACCGTGCAGGGCATCCTTACCTGTACTGCGCAGCAGCGCCATGGGTAAATCCAAAATAATTGCCGGTGGCCATTTTGGCATCTTCACCAAGCCGGCTGGGCACTGCGGAGGACAGACATACTTAGGTAACGCTAAGCTAGCCATTTGCAGCAAGCTCAGACGAGTCTTACTACGCGTACAACGACACCGAAGCGTTTCTAGATGGTTGTAAAATAATCTACGTGGTTTAACGATACTTACCATAGGTGAAGGAGACCACTGGACATATAGGAATCATTGGTTTCGTGTATTCCTCCGACACCCGTATTATAGATCTGCCTATTTGTGATACATGTCGTACCCGGAAAAGCCGTCTTAGCGCCTGCGCGTGAGGAAGACCCGGTGGGAAAATCGTGTGGTCCTCTTCTTCTTCGCCGTCCTCTTCCTCCTCGTCTTCATTTGGTTTCATGGTGGGTTGCAGTCATTACTCATAAGGTGCACACCACCCCCTACTGTACTGGAGTATGTAGTATGAGATATTGTCTGGGCTGTTTTACAGCTTTAGGTAAATAAAGGTATGTTTTAAATTCTATGATTCAATCTTATGCCCTTCAGATATTCCACATCTCCAGTTTTATCCTCTGTGCTAGTCTTATCCTTCTCTTCACTATACTTTTGACAGTGTATGAGCATGTGTTCAGTGTCTGTCATTTTACGTTCAGAACATTCATTTGATATATTTTTCCTGAGCAGAAAGAATGTTTTATTTAACCCTGTGTGGTCAAACCTTAATCTTAATCTGTCTCCTCTCTTCTGTTTTTCTGAACACATGCTGTGCATTAATGGTTTTCTCATCCCAGTTGCTTTTATTGGCTATTTTATCTGCTCCCTCATTCCCTTTAATGCCCATATGAGCAGGTAACCAACAGAATCACATTTCCACCCCTATCATATATAATCTAAATAAACTTTGATGGATTTCTAACATTAAATCTACTGGATTTCATACCTTGCATACAAAAGAGGACTGATAGAGAATCAACACAGCATACCACTCTGTCTAGTCTTAACTTCTTCACCCACTGCAGGCTGATAACTGCCATCATTTCTGTTTTTACAGCTGGTCAAACATTCTTTTTCCAATATTTACATTCATCAAAGGTATATACTTATATTCCAGTGCCTACTTTATCCTTTTCATCTTTGAACGCATCTATATACATATCTAAGAAACTGTAATACTTGCTTCTTATATTATAGATTGCCTGATGTCCTATCTCACTCTTGTCCCAGTCTCCTTTATGTTCAGATTAATTTCAGGTCTGGAGGGAACATTACTAATAGGGGTAGTGGAGCTATAACAAATATTACACAGCCACAGCCATTCCCTTTAAATTTGCTGTGTTCCCAGCATTTCTGAATGGTGATAATAATAATAATAATAATAATAATAATAATCATAATAATAAGAAAAAGAATCTTGGTAGAATTACCCCAATGAATTTTGTGCGCCCCTGTGAACCTGGGAGCTGTGTTGTCGGGGGCTATAGCCCCTGGTAAAGTCTCCCAAGGCAAAGTGGTTCCAGGGGAGGGGCCAGACTGAGAGTGGTTCAAAAAACCCTGTATGAAGCGGAACAGGAAATTCAGTGTTCCCTCGCCCAGGTTGTGGAAACTGGGGCCCCCTCCTGGAGCCAGACCTGGGAGGGGAGCTCGTTGGCAAGCGGCTGGTGGCCGGGCCTGGATCAACTGGGCCAAGTCAGGGCCAAGCCCGAAGGAATAACATGGAGCCCTGTGGGCTCACCACCTGCAGGGGCTGTTACAGGGGTTGGGTGGCAAGCATCTGGTCAGGCAAGCATCTGTGGTATAAAATATTGAGATATCACATTATGTGACTATAATGTATCGATTAAGTGTTGATTAAGATGAAGTAGGAATTGATATATGATGGTAAGTATGACAGGAGCATTGATCAAGTATGTAACCTATCAATAAGTATGAAACAATGTAACTAAAATGTAACCGAATATCATATTTTATACTCTGTTTTAAATGTATAATCTTTTATACTTTGTTTAAAAATGCAGTAAGAGGAAACCCAAATCTGATGGTATAAATTGGAGTAAACACTTTGTATTGGGAAATGCAATAAGAAGAGAGCAGGAACTTAATGGTGTGAGCTGAAGTGAAGGTGTTGTCTAAAAAGTGTTAAGGAGGAGTTGGAACCTAATAGTGTCAGCAGATGGTGCTATGGGACAAGGGAAAATTAACAGCTGCCCTGTGGAAGCTCACAAGGTAGGCAGGTCAGAATAGGGTCAAAGGGACACACTCCTCCTTGCAGTACATGGTATGATGTAATTGGTTAGGGACAGATGCTGGGGGCACACAGATGAGATCATTCTGCTGATTTTGGGTTATAAAAGATGGAACTCTTGCACTGTTTAGTCAGAACTGTTCAAGTTTTCACCTTGTTCAGATCTCGGGCTTTACTCCTGGTGCCGGAAAACTTAGACTCTGAGGAAAACTTAGAATCTGAGGAAAACTTAGAATCTGAAAAAGACTTTGAATTTGGAAAAACTTTGACACTTTGGAATAACTTTGAACTTGGAAAAACTTAGAGTCTGGACAGAGAGGATAGACACTTAGTCTCTGGCCCAAGTTTGGGAGACTCTTTTCCCTACGCTTCGACAGTTTGGCGGAGACCAGCCAGGAGCAAAAAAGAGATGGCTGTGGACCAGACCTGGGAGGATTGACCTGCACTTCAGACACAAGGCCACAAAAATCAAAAGGTAAGCAGAGCCTTTATTTTCCGCTGATGAATGGTGCCTGAGTGCAGTGTTGATCCTGCCCAGGTACAGTGTCTGTACAAACTCATCGCACACGAACCTAGAAATCTGATAACAAAAATAATAATGATAATAACTAATTAATAAGTTAACTGGTGATAAATCAGAGTTGAGCACAGATTTATATATGTCTTGTATGTTTTAACACTTGCCTGACTTGTGCTGAATATACCATGGAATAAGCAAGGGAGAGTTGAGCTGTAAAGAAAGCTGTGCAGAGATAAAGAGGGCTGTGTGTGCAGGACAGTGTGGGTGTGCTGCCTTGAAGAGATAACTGGTTTGATTTGCGGCTTCATAAAGAAAGAAAAGAATTATAGCCTCACAAGGAGTGAAAAATAGAGGAGACAGCTGAAGGGAGAAGAGATAATAAAAGTGCTGTTAAATGCTTGTTAAAAGCCTCTTAATCAGCAGCTGAGTAGAATAGAGGAACAGAAGATAATACATTAAAGTCATTTATTGCATATTGTGAATATATAAGCAGCTAAAAGAGATTAAACAGGATAGGGGCATGTAGTTCTAAGTATATTACTGCTGCTAGATCTTTTATTGTTCCTTAGTGGTGATTTGTGGAGGCTGGAGAAATTTTTTTTTAACGTCATCAAATAATAAAATAGAAATAGCATAATAATATGAAGTAACTTTTCTGGGAATCCCAGAAGGACTGACTATAGCAGGAAGAGACAGAGGAGCAGTAAATCCATGGTTGGATATCACCATAGTTCCCACAAAAGTAGAGTGGGAGACAGGTACATCTGGTCTTTAACATTGTTAAAGAACCACAAGAGGATGGTTCTGAAGTTATTATTTGATCCAGCAAAGGTTAAAAGGACCAAAGAGGGAACTACAATATAAAATACTTGTGTTAAATATAACAAAACAGGGAGGCGAGCCAGAAATGTATAGAGAGGAGGATAGTGCTAAACGAGGTTACATGGGGTCAAAAATAGCAAAATCTGATGACTCCACTGGAGCAAGTGGTAAGACAACAACCAGATCATGAAAAACAGATTAGGCTCTGCGTGAAAAAATGGTATAAGTGCACATCGGGAAAATTACGATGGCTAATGGGTGGAACCTTTGAAGCAGTCTGTTGCAATGAAGTGGAAGCTAACATAAAACATTACAAAGCAAAAGACACAAGTGATAAGAGAGAGGGAAAGCGAGCCAGGGAAAGAGAGGTGTTAAGATGGTTCAGACAGGCAGGACGTAGACATGCGTTAGACGTAAAACAAATGCAGACACTGCAGGATAGCGATAAGCTAAAGAATGAGGGAGAGCAGGGTAATAAATCATTACCCACAGCCCCATGGTTTTCACGGCCTCCCCCATATTCTCCTGACACTAAAATACAGACAGGGCAGTATCCAGTGTTAGGATCACAAAATATGGTTGAGGGAGAAATGACAGGAACATTCACCTTAAACTGGAACTCACAGCCGCATAGTGAAGGGAAAAGAAGGCAGACTGAGTGTTTAAGTACCGCAAGCACCTCTAAAGAGAGCTGGACAGGGAGTGCAGAAAGAAAACTGTTTGAGGTCAGAGATCAAACAGAGAGAGACAGAATAAAATATAGGAACATTAAAGATGCTGCTATTTCCACAGGTGCAGGACTACAGAGGAAATCTTCCAGGTTGCCAACCTGCAGCTGGTGGTGACCGATAACAGAGCAGAAGAATTTCCAGAGAAAATGAATCCATTCGAGCTAGAAGGAGAGATGTTAAAGGATGGAGAGTGTCCAGCCAAGTTCCTGCGTTCTTTACAAACGAAATGGAAGGAGGAGACAGGTAGCGCCTGGAACACCAACAACATCACACAAAGCCTGTTCAAACTAAAGGTGAAGTACGCTATGCCACAGGAAGTGCAACAACACCTGGATAATGTGGTGGGTCTCATGAAGATGGAATGGTCATTATTTTCAGAACACATAACCCATTATGTGGAAAAGGTTAGAAAAGAAAAACAAAAAGAAGAAGAAGAAGCAAACAAGCATCTGACACATAAGCTGACTCAGCTGCAATTGACCAAACACTAACCCCGCCTAATACAGCAGTGATGTCAGCAACAGAAGTGGGGACTAGGCCTGGTCCGTTTGGCCTGGAGCCTCGGTTCTGTGACCCAACATTTCATGGGGAGCCTAGCCTAGGAGTCGTGAGACGAATCAGGGGGTTCCACAGCCTGAGGAAATATGAAGGTAAGCAGAGCCTTTAATTTCTGCTAATTTGAATCAGTGTCAGTCAATCAGTCTGTGGGACAGAGTGTGGATCCGCCCAGGTAAAGGAAATCCTATCACTTATGATTCATCTCCTTCTGAACCTAATCCATTCTAAATTTATAATCACTAAAATCATATAATCACAGGAGATAGTGTATCGAGGTGGCATTGTCTGTTTTATGTTTATTGTCTGTCTGCTTTATGTCTCAGCCAGACCATGGTGCGGAAAGGATGAGTGAGTGTGATGAAATTGAATAGAATAGAATAGAATAGAATAGAGTTTATTGCCATTTGTACAAGCTTAAAACCAGGTTAAAAACAGGTACATTGGAATTCTTGTGCATGTCCCTGAGTCAGTAATAACAAATAAACAAACAAACAGCGCAGAGCTGATGACCCGCTGCAGCTTCTTCTTCTCAGCCAGGGTGATGTTTCTGTACCACGCTGTGATATCGCTGGTGAGGATCTCACTGTACTAACTACTACTACTACTTCAACTGTACTAACTGTGTGTATCACATGCTGGGAGCCACATTGGCTTTCGCAGGAGGATTGATTTGGCTGGGAGTGAACAGGGGTTAGCTGATAAGAATGAAAAGAAAGTAGACAGTAAGCCGTTGATGTTGAGGAAGTGTATTTAACGGTGCCTTAGAGTTAAAGGAGACTCAAAAGGTTAGTGTTGAGTGGGGTCCCTAATGTTGAGGAAGTGTATTAGGGGACAAAGGGTAAGAGTGGGGATTGTGTTTAATTGAGAATATTGTGTAGTTGTGTTATACCAAGTCAAAGCAGGTACAGTTGTTTGTCTTGTGTGTTTTGTGATAAGGTAATCAGCGTCTTGCGGATACCGCCCTTTGGTTAATGCTGATAGGGAACCCTGATCGTTCCCTGCCAGGGTTAAATGAAGGGGCCTGCACGGGCAGATGACTGATAGATTAATAGAAAATCAGTATTTGTGGATACCGTTCTTTTAATCAGTACTGGAAAGGAGCTTTGTGTAAGAAAGAGACAGAGTAGGGCTGATGAAGAAGTCTGCACAGGCAGATAACTGATAAAGTGATAACAGTGTTTGCGGATACTGCTTTTTGTTGAACCCTAACTGCTCCTTGTCAGGGTTAAATAAAAAGGTCTGCACAGGCAAATCATGATAGCTGGCGTCGTGCGGATACCGCTCCAAATCAGTGATTACGGAGGTCTGAACGGGCAGACGACCAGGATAGAGCGCTTGCCGAGAAAGTAGGCAAAGTAGAGATAAGTGCGCAATATCACTGGGGAAGTGATAAAAATAAAACTATAAACATCATAAATAATCGCCCCTCTGAAAAAGAAGAGAATTAAAGAAAAGAGACAAGCTCCCTGGTATAACTCCCAGACACGTGAGCTTAAGCAATATTCACGGAAACTAGAAAGGACATGGCGTGCCACCAAATTGGAAGACTCCCGTTTAATTTGGCAAGACAGTCTTAAAACCTATAGAAAGGCCCTCAGTAATGCCACAGCCTCCTACTACTCTTCATTAATAGAAGAAAATAAAAGCAACCCTAGATTTCTGTTCAGCACAATAGCTAGGCTGACAAGGAGCCAGACCTCTATTGATCCTTGTGTTCCCTTAGAGCTCAGCAGTAACGACTTCATGAGCTTCTTTAATGATAAAATTCTTACTATTAGAGACAAAATTCATCACCTCCTGCCCTCAACAGGGTCTGATCCAACTTCAAACTTAGGAATCATGGAATCAGCTGCTAGACCTGATGTGTATTTGTACTGTTTTTCTCCAATTGATCTTTCTGAATTGGCTTCAATAATCTCCTCATCCAAACTGTCAACTGGCCTCCTAGACCCCATTCCTACTGGACTACTTAAGGAAGTCCTACCCTCAATTAGCACATCCTTACTGGATATGATAAATCAGTCTTTACTAACAGGCTACATACCACAGTCCTTCAAAGTAGCAGTAATTAAACCTCTCCTGAAAAAGCCTCCTCTTGATTCAGGTGTATTAGCCAACTATAGACCTATATCCAACCTTCCCTTTCTCTCAAAGATCCTGGAGAAAGTCGTAGCCAATCAGCTGTGTAATTTTCTAAATTCTAATAGTCTATTTAAGGATTTTCAGTCAGGTTTTAGAGCGAACCATAGCACAGAGACAGCACTGGTGAAGGTTACAAACGACTTCCTTATGGCATCAGCCAGAAGACTTCTCTCTGTACTGGTCTTGTTAGACCTGAGTGCTGCTTTTGACACCATTGACCATCACATCCTGTTACAGCGACTGGAACGCTTCACTGACATAAAAGGAATCACATTAAGCAGGTTTAAGTCCTATTTATTAGATCGATTTCAGTTTGTACATGTTAACAATGAATCCTCTGTCCACACTTAAGTTAGACGTGGAGTTCCACAAGGTTCAGTGCTTGGACCAATACTCTTTATCTTATATATGCTTCCTCTGGGTTATATTATCAGGAAGCACTCCATTAATTTCCACTGTTATGCAGATGATACCCAATTATATTTATCAATAAAGCCAGATGAACAAAATCAGTTGAGTAAACTTCAAGTCTGCCTTAAGGACATAAAGTCCTGGATGAGCAGCAACTTTCTGCTGCTAAACTCAGATAAAACTGAAGTTATTCTGCTTGGCCCCAGACACCTCAGAGACACCTTTTCTACCAACACAACTGCTCTGGATGGCATTACTCTGGCCTCCAGCTCCACTGTGAGGAATCTGGGAGTCTTATTTGATCAAGATTTGTCCTTTAACTCCCACATTAAACAGATTTCTAGAACTGTCTTTTTCCATCTATGTAATATTGCTAAAATCAGGCCCATCATATCCACTGATGATGCAGAAAAATTAGTCCATGCATTTGTCACTTCTAGGTTGGACTATAGCAACTCGTTATTATCAGGCTGCCCCAATAAGTCGTTAAAGACTCTCCAGCTGGTCCAGAACGCTGCTGCTCGTGTTCTGACGAGAACTAAGAGAAGAGACCACATTTCTCCTGTACTGGCTTCTCTTCATTGGCTTCTAGTAAAATCTAGAATAGAGTTTAAAATCCTTCTCCTCACCTACAAGGCTCTTAAGGGTCAGGCTCCATCATATCTTAAAGAACTCATAGTACCGTACTACCCCACTAGAGCATGGCGCTCCCAGACTGCAGGCCTACTGGTGGTTCCTAAAGTCTCCAAAAGTAGTGCAGGAGGCAGAGCTTTCAGCTATCAGGCTCCTCTCCTGTGGAACCTCCTTCCAGTTTGGGTTCAGGGGGCAGACACCCTCTCTACATTTAAGAGTAGACTAAAAACCATCCTTTTTGATAAGGCATATAGTTAAGGGCTGGATCAGGCCTTAGACCAGCCCCTAGTTATGCTGCTATAGGCTTAGACTGGGCTCCTCTCTCCTCTTCCTCTCCATCATTATGTCTCATGTCCGTTTAATGTCTGCCACTAACTTGGTATCTTCCCCGGAGCCTTTCTGTGCTTTTCTCATCTCTCAGGTTCCTGTGGATCCTGGTCCTGGTCCTGTTGCTGTAGTTCTCTGGCTTCATGAATCACTGCTGCAGATCGTCGGACACTCATCATGTTTTTCAACATTACCATATTGCTGATGCTAATTTTTTAGTCACACTCCTATTGTTAGTGCTATAGTCACTGTTAGTATGTTGGTTGCTGTTTGTGTTGTCCCTCTCTCTCTGTGCCTCTCTCTCGCTGTCTCTCTCTCTCTCCCTCTGTCTCTCTCTCTCTCTGTCCAAACCTCCACCCAACACGGACCCTGACAGAAGCTGCCCACATTGAGCCTGGTTCTGTTCCAGGTTTCTTCCCGTTAAAGGGGAGTTCTTCCTTCCACTGTTGCTCAATCTCATATCTGATGCTGCTCATGTGGGGATTCTTGAATCCTTAATTTTGAATTCCTGAATCGTTGGGTCTCTCCCTAATAAAAGAGTTTGGTCTAGACCTGCTCTTTATGTAAAGCGTCTTGAGATAACGCTGTTATGATTTGGCGCTATATAAATAAAGATTGATTGATTGATTGATTGAGATAATCTACAGCAATTAGAATATCAATCAACAATTTCGACTATAATTTTGGGGATTTTAACATTAGTGGGATTCTTATTATTCCTTACTGGAATTATATGGCAAGTAAAGATTGGATGTAATAAAAATAATAAAAAGTTCTCTTGAACAAAGAATGAATGGCAGAACAAATTATCAACGGCGACAGTGATGATGAAATAATAACTCTTGATCATATTACAACAGAGGGAGACATAGAAACTAGTGGCATCAGAACAAATTTTTGGCTGGAACGTTCATATTATGACGAGGATGGTGTGGAAAACTGGCAAAGTGAACAAGAAATAAACCAAAAGTTTTTACAAGAATCATAAATTTGGCTCAAACTAAAGAGGAATTTGTGAGACTGTGGGTACCTAGTACACTACAAGTGATTTTAGACCTGTGTCAACAGCCTCAAGCCTCAGATCAGACAATGCATGAAAAAGTGGCACAAAAGAACATCAGCCAGACTGCAGTGGCCAGAGAAAGGGACATTTGATGCAGCCTGCCAAACAGAAGTAGAGTACTTAGGGAGACAGTTAAATGGAAACAAGAGATGTATAGCTCCCTCACAAATGGCAGAGGCAATAACTAAAGCTCCCAAGCCTCAAACAGTAGGTCAAATGTTGTCTTTTCTGGGAATGACTGGGTATAGCCGGCCATAGATCTGTGATTATGCCATTAAAGTAGCTCCACTGCGAGGCCTTATACGAGCAGCAGGACAGTCAGATGGTTCTGCGTAGTTGCAGTGGACAGATTAAGCAGAAGGTGCTTTCCAGGCAATACAAGGTGATATGAGCACTGCTCCATCATTGGGGAACCCTGACTACACTAAACCTTTCCACTTGTACGGTGCAGAGAGATCAGGATATGCATGGCAGTTTTGATGCAGGAATCAGCAACAGGTAAACAACCACTGGCCTACTACAGTACGAAATTAGATAACATGGAAGCTGGTTATGCAATTGTACAATTACTGTCAGATAACACCTTTAGTGAGCTTCAGGCTGGTAAGCTTGATCAGCCATGTTCAGCTCAACTTGCAGAAATTAAAGCTTTGACAGCAGCATGCAAACTGGCAGCAGGACGACGTCTTAATGTATATACAGACCCAATTTATGCTTATGCAGTCTGTCATATTCATGGTAACATCTAGAAACTTTTTGAGAGCTGATGGCACTCCTGTAACACATGGACCTGCCATTTTAACACTATTACAAGCAATTCATCTCCCAACAACATTGGCTATTATTAAATGTGCAGCTCACCAAAAGACAAATCCTCTTATAGCTAAAAGCAACAATTTTGCAGATGAGGCTGCTAAATGTGCAGCTACAGGCACATGTCTGGGACCAATGTTAGTAGCCACGGACTGTGAGCCACTTACTAATCTTGCCTTTTTAATAGCAGCCCAAGATGCAGCAGGTCCATATGAACATTCAGTGTGGCTTAGGAGAGGAGCTATTAAAGTCGATCAAGAGGGACCTCAGAAAGGTTTGTGGAGAAGTGTTCAAGGACATTTTGTGTTGCCAAGCTCATTACTTAAATTAGCTATTCGTGAGGGGAGGGGAGGGTGATTAGGAGACTTCAGAAAGTCTGGTGGATGCCTTTTTTGGCAGCTACAGTTGATAGAATGCTGGCAGAGTGTGATGTGTGTGCCCATCATAATGTTAGAAAAGCATTTTCAGTGCTGCTAGTGCACATTCCGCCACCTGATGGTCCATTTTGACATCTGATGATGGACTATGTTGATATGACAGAATGAGTGAAAGGATTCAGATACATTTTAGTCGTAGTAGATAGATCCAGCAGATGGGTGGAAGCAGTCCCAACTAAAGGACTGGATTGTAGGTCTGCAGCTAAATTCTTGTGTAAGGAGGCTTTTCCTAGATTTGGATTTCCAGATTCTATCAGCTCAGATAACGGAGCTGCATTTGTAGCTGACATGATGAAGACAGCTTTGAAAATGTCTTCAGCAAAAATGTGGGTGTGTATATCATCCACAGTCACAAGGGGCAGTAGAACGTGCCAATGGCACATTAAAGCAAAGCTTGCAAAAATAAAGGTAGACAGTCAATACAAGGTTAACTGGGTGGATGCATTGCCACTGGCATTGATGTCTATGCAAGCACAAACGAACCGACTAACACATCTAACACTGCATGAAATGCTTACAGGAAGACCAATGCCAATTCCTTATTTACATGGACCATATGAAGGGCCGCCACTTGAACAGTGTGAGACATGCTCTTTGCGACATCTGCTGCTACAGAGGACAGAAATCCTGACATCCCAGGCCAACTGCAGAGAATTCAACCAGCTGACTGGGTTTACGTCACAGTGTTCAAACGAAAGTGGGATCACCTGAGACGAGAAGGGCCTTTCAAAGTCATTCTAGCGACTCCAACTGCCTTGAAAGTTGAAGGCCCTGATCAACAATATGGAGTTCGTCTCTCTGGCCCAGCTAGCCCTGTACCTGCAGCACCACAGGCGGGCCATGGGACGTCCCGATCGCCAGGCTAGGCCCAATATCCTCTTGAGAGAGCTCTGGATGGGTGCTCCAGGGGACCCAAGGAGGCGACCTATACCAAGACCAGTTCTACCGGCACCAGTCATCAATGTACCACTGCCAAAGCCATGGGGGGATGAGAGACCTGGACCACCGTGGATATTCCACCAACGCATGCCAGGACCAAGTAACAGGTCACCATGACTACATCTCCGTGAGGGCAACGACATCCCATTATTCTGGCCAGGAGATCCTGAGGTGTCATCTACTACTCGGCCTCTTTGGGAGGACCACCTATGTGCTTCTGTATCAATACTTGAAGCAGTTGAAGGATGAAGTGGCAGCAAATATGGCTGATACGTCAAACACCGCCTAGTTGATTATTTCACAATGTGTACTATGCCTTATAATGAATTTGTTGTTAATGTATGTTTTTATTTTCTATGCGGTACATGGTTCTCTTTGTTGTAGGAGAGCATCAGGTTTGAACCATTACAGATCTGTGACTGAGAGTCACAAGAAGGGCCAAAGTCATCTCCACTTTCTGAGGAGACTGAGGTCCTTTGGAGTGTGCAGGACTCTGCTCAGGACTTTTTATGACACTGTGGTGGCATCTGCAGTCCCCTATGCAGTGGTCTGCTGGGGAGGAGGGAGCACGGAAAGGGACAGAAAGAGACTGAACAGACTGGTCAGGAGGGCTGGACTGCTCCCTTGACTCCATAGAGGAGGTGTGTGAGAGGAGGACGTTAACAAAACTCAAGTCCATCATGGACAACCCCTCTCACCCCCTGCACGGGACTGCGGGGGCCCTCAGCAGCTCCTTCAGCAACAGGCTGAGGCACCCACCCTGCAAGAAGGAACGCTACCGCAGGTCATTCCTTCCATCAGCCATCAGACTCCTTAACATCAGCATCACTGGCTGATGTTAATACACTGAGGAACAGTCCATAGTTACTACATAGTTGCAAATTGGCACTGTTTTTCATTCATATCATTCCATTCATTTCATATTCCTGACCTGAGCTCGTTGGCAAGCGGCTGTCATCTGTTCTTTAATTTTAAATTTTTTCTATATTATTTACTTTTTTTATACTTTTATTCTTATTTGTTTTGTTCATTATTGTTCATTATTATGTTCTATAAAGTCTTCAGACTAGTACCTTCTCAATCCATTTACAAAAGTGACAGGTGAAGGCTTTGTGTTTGTATAGTTTCCAGCTTTATTTGTGTTCTTGCTAGGTTTGTTAAAAGCTACTATTAATTCATTATTCTCGCATTTTGTCATTCTTCCTTCCATATTTAATGAAATTGTCTCGGAATTAGCTTTAACACTGGTTATTTTCAAAGCATACACAACTCTGTTGATTCTTTCTAGTAGCAGTATCTTTAGTTTTGTGAAATTCTTTTTCTGTGTCTCATTTTCTCTGGTACCCCATTTCAACAACTAGTGTAAATGTAGTTGTTGAGGTATGCCAAATGTGGACTAACTGTTTGAGCCATGTCTGCCTTACGTTTGCGCAGGCAATCACAATCACAATAGATGTTGCAACAACAAGTAGCCAGCCGGTAAGCAAAGTAGGGCATGACAATTACAAAACATTCCCTCGCCAATGAGGGTCAGATTTTGATGTGAAAATGTATAAAGACAAAAAAGTTCGAAGAGGAGTGGACAGACAAATATGCATTAATTTTGGCCCCCCGTGTAACTGAATTGGCCAGAAACAGATAGGACTGTGGCAATGTAAAATGTCACTATGACACCAAGCAGTGTCAATTCAAATAGTAATATCCACAGAATTCTGAGCTAATGACTAAGAAAATCAACAACTATTCAGCAACTGAACAAGCACAATCCAGATCTAGACCTGTGGTCACCACTGCATAATACACCAGTCAATACTGTGTGTCTCAAAAGAATACTCAGCTACCATTGACATTATGAAGCTTGTGACCTACATTAGAGCCTCATCTGCCCTTCATTGTCATCTGAGGTAAGGGATCTTGTTTCCATTTGCACTGTGATCAAATAGGATGTGTAACCCACTGTCATCCTCAATTAAACAAAATGACTAATGACTAATGAGAATTCATGTGTTGGGTTTGTATAATTTCTGGCAATTTGGCTATCAATGATCAGAGATAATTGAGTAATAGGACTTGCTGTGAAGTTCTCCTGGGAGGGGGTACCACCTTATTAAGAGCCAATTCAACTGATTCAGTCTCATTTGGTATTATGCTGAATGATTAACTATAACCAAAATTACCATAGTGATAGCTAGTTGGCAGAGTAGAGGTTGGCAGTATTCACTCTTATACAACATTAAAGAAGGCAGCATGTGTAGTAAAACATAGTCAACAATATAAAGAACACTGAGGAGTGAGTGTGTGTGTGTGTGAATATGCAAAGGGGGGAAGGCTCAGCTGTGTGCCGGATTAAATCAAATCAAGACCAATACATTCACAAGGTTAAGATAAGATAAGATAAGATATTCCTTTATTTATCCCACAATGGGGAAATTTCAAGTCAGCAGCAGTTCTGATTCACACATACAAGATACAGTTCACACATACAAAGAAAGGGAATAAAAAATATAAAATATATATATGTTTACATGTACAGTATATACATACAAAATAATGTATGGTGAAAGAATGAAAGAATGAGGTGATAGAAAGGCTATTGCACATGGGGGAAAATATAAATATATAAATATATATGAAATATTGCACTTGTTCCTTTTTCTTGCTTAGCCATGTATACAGTTACATTATGCTATATATGCCAAGTTAGAGTTTGTTATCAGTCCTTGGAGGGAAGAGAGGGAGGTCTTTTGGTGTGCTGCTTACTTAGCTGGCAAATCTGTTGATGAGCCAGACTGGTTGTGGTTCTGCAGAGGAAACTGCTCACGCCTTTGTTCCTTGCTAGTTTACTGCTTGGTGCTAACTTATTGGTGTGCTTCAGTTGGCTTGAAAGATCAGCTGGCAGACTTTGAGTCATATCTGCTGACACTGAATAAACTTGATTCAGGCAGGACTTCATGTTGCCACTGTGAAAAAGGTGGTCTGCTTTGTACAGGCCACACTAGAGCTGGAGAAGAGAGCTGCAGGACTGGACCCTAAGGAGGGCCCAGGGCAGACAGAGAGCTGGGCTTTGGTAAAGCTCAGGTGAGAATAGAAATTGACCTGGGGCTGGCAGTAACAAAGCTGGGTCCAGGGGGAAACATTAGGACTCTGTGAAACTGGGTTCAGTACAAATACGGGGCATTTACCATTTATCAACCAGCTGACTAATCCAGCTAGCTGACTATCCCTACCAGCTACGGAGATTCCTTGTGCATCATTATGAATAATATAGGTTGTAAGAGGTGAGTGTGGTGAGATCAAACATCCCTGAAGTATATCATGCTTCAAATGAAATCTAGGAGACATGCAGTGTTTCATTTTTTACTGAACTATTCCCTTTAGTTTATATATTTTAAAGTTGTTTAGAGTTATCTTTAGAATGATAATTTTCAAGCCTGAAAAAATTTGCAGAATTTTGCTCTCACTCCTCTTGCCTTCACTTCTTGGATCTAACAAAGGCTCCCTTTAATGTTTAACTTATTATGAAGGTCTTAGAGATTTAGTTCATCCTCCTCTGAGATGTTGTCAGGGGACATTTGATAAAATGAGTTAATTCTAGTCTTCATTTTATTCATATCATCTCTTCTTCCTCAGCTCGTCCAGACTTACTAAAATAAAACTTCCACATCTGCTTAAATATTGACTTGTCTCAAACTTTAAGAGCTCCTAGTTCTTTAACTACCTCGTGTTCTAATAATGAGTTTTTTAATTTCCAGTAGGAAGATCTACCAAGTGTATTAACAGGTGCAAATGAATGAATATGAATTGCCCTATCAGCACGGTGGTGCGGTCATTAGCACTGCTGCCTCACAGAAAGAAGGTTCCAGGTTCTAATCCAGGTTGGAACCTGGGGTCTTTCTGTGTGGAGCTGTTCTCTCTGTGCTTGCTTGAGCTTTCTCCAGGTACACCAGCTTCCTCCCACAATCCAAAGACATGCACGTAGGTTAATTGGTGACTCTAAAATCTCCGTAGGAGTGAGTATGAGTGTGAGTGGTTGTCTGTCTCTGTGTTTTGGCCCTGTGGTTGGCTGGCAGGAGTTTGCATGTTCTCCCCACGCTAGCGTGGGTTCTCTCCGGGTACTCCGGCTTCCTCCCACAATCCAAAGACATGCACATTAGGTTAATTGGTAACTCTAAATTGCCCGTAGGTGTGAGTGTCAGAGTGGGTGGTTGTCTGTCTGTCTGTCTGTCTGTCTGTATGTTGTCCTGCGATTGGCTGGCGACCAGTTCAGGGTGTACCCCGCCTCTCGCCTGAAGTCAGCTGGGATAGGCTCCAGCTTACCCTGACGGATAAGCGGTATAGAAAATGGATGGATGGATGGATGGATGGTTGGCTGGCAACCAGTCCAGGGTGACCCCGCCTCCCGCCCAAAGTCAGCAGGGATTGGCTCCAGCTCCCCCGTGACCCCGATGGATACGCAGTATAGATAATGGATGGATGGATGAATTGCCCTATGGTCAGTAAGGGGTTTGGTAAGGATATTGATTGTAATATTATCTACATTGATGGAACCAGAAATTGGTCTGGAATTGCCTGGATCCTACCCTGTTACTCCAAGTGAAGGATCTACCAGAAATGTTCCCCTCCACATAGCAATAGCATCACATTTTTCCCCAAACACCTTCAAGATTGCATAAAAAGAGGAGGGCCAACCTGGAGGCCCTCTATCAATGACAATAAAGTTATACTACAGTCATCACAAATTGAAAAAAAGAATTTGGCTATTTGCCAAAGCCAAAGGAGATTTTGTTTTCTAAGGACCGTTATTATTTTACGGTTTACTATCCAAATACGATAGCTGTATTGATAGCAGTACATATTGGCTACTGCAGGAGCCAATGTAAGAAACCTTAAAATTAAGTTGTTTTCTTCACATGTATATTTTACTAAACCTAAAGCAAGTATTCATTATGACAAGTAACCATATATCTTGCCCCTATATTTGCCCTTTTTGTTTAATTTATAAATAATAAGTGTCTGCCATCTCTTCTACCTCCTTTAGTACCTCCTCTGTTCGTCCTCATCTGGCTGATTCATGAACCCCCCCTGGCTTCTGATCCTTTGTATAATCCACTGGAAAATAAAAACAGGCTGCTCCTGGTTCAGAGCCTGGCTGGCGCTTGGCAAAGATGATGAGGACCATACCAAAATGGATTTCAACAGCTCTGTAAAAGCACCAGTGGCTACGCACTGACCTGTGCCATGAGCACTGGCTCATAGTCCTGAGCAGTTTTTCACCCAGCAGCTTCTGTTGTGGATGCCATACTACCTACAGTTGCACCTAAAATTATTCAACACCCATTGCAAATTAGGTGTATTTGCAAACGTTACAAACTTTCAACAGTGTTCAATGAAAAACTCAAACAAGAACAATTGAAATATCTAAACATAACTAATAAAGTCAACACCATATGCCACTTTTAATGACTACTGCACTTTCAAAATCATTCAACCCCCTGAATAGAATCCCTCATAAGAGCACTCCTTTGCAAATTAAGTGTTGTCTCAAGCACATGTAATGCAACTAATGAGGCCCTTGATGAGTTGCATCAGGTGTGCTTGAGACAGCGCCTAATATGCAAAGGAGTGTTCTTATGAGAGATTCTATTCACACATCAAATACCCGCACTTTCCTGTGTGTGGGAAACAGCACAAAGGCTACTGGGCCAACAAAAGAAAACAAGACAATAAATGGACTGAGTGGTTAACACACATGCCTCTCCACTTGCTAGTCATAAATTCAAAGGCAAGTTGCACCAGATAGTATTCAGATTAATCTAATCTTGAATGACATTCACTGGAAGTATAAACTATATTGCTTGTGGCCCTTATCAATTAAAAGAATCCCACTAAATTGTGAGGGAAATTATTTTATTCTTTGATTTTTGGGTGCTGGAAAAATCCTGACAGTGGCTGATATTCTGAAGTTCAAGTTTGAACTTGAGATGCCGTAAAATCATTGCTCCATTGTTCCAGATAATGACTGACTGCCACTGAACTCAAAATCAAACAATTTTACTCTCTCAATTTGTACATTGATTTTTTTTTATTGAATTGCTCCATAATTTCTGACAATGACTGATATATCTATCTATCTATCTTATATATGCTTCCTCTTGGTAATATTATCAGGAAGCACTCCATTCATTTCCACTGTTATGCAGATGATACACAATTATATTTATCAATAAAGCCAGATGAACCCAATCAGTTGGCTAAACTTCAAATCTGCCTTAAGGACATAAAGTCCTGGATGAACAGCAACTTTCTGCTGCTAAATTCAGATAAAACTGAAGTTATTTTGCTCGGCCCCAGACACCTCAGAGACAGCTTTTCCACTACCTTAACTGCTCTGGACGGCATTAATCTGGCCTCCAGCTCCACTGTGAGGAATCTGGGAGTCTTATTTGATCAGGATTTGTCCTTTAACTCCCACATTAAACAGATTTCTAGAACTGCCTTTTTCCATCTACGTAATATTGCCAAAATCAGGCCCATCATATCCACTGATGATGCAGAAAAATTGGTCCATGCATTTGTCACTTCTAGGTTGGACTATTGTAACTCCTTACTATCAGGCTGCCCCAATAAGTCGTTAAAGACTCTCCAGTTGGTCCAGAACGCTGCTGCTCGTGTTCTGACGAGAACTAAAAGAAGAGACCACATTTCTCCTGTACTGGCTTCTCTTCATTGGCTTCCAGTAAAATCTAGAATAGAGTTTAAAATCCTTCTCCTCACCTACAAGGCTCTTAAGGGTCAGGCCCCATCATATCTTAAAGATCTTATAGTACCGTACTACCCCACTAGAGCACTGCGCTCCCAGAATGCAGGTCTACTGGTGGTTCCTAAAGTCTCCAAAAGTAGTTCAGGAGGCAGAGCTTTCAGCTATCAGGCTCCTCTCCTGTGGAACCTCCTTCCAGTTTGGGTTCGGGGGGCAGACACCCTCTCTACATTTAAGAGTAGACTAAAAACCTTCCTTTTTGACAAAGCATATATTTAAGGGCTGGCTCAGGCCTTAGACCAGCCCCTAGTTATGCTGCTATAGGTTCAGACTGCCGGGGGACTCCTATGGTGCACTGAGCTCCTATTCTCTCTCCTCCTCTTCCTCTCCATCGTTATGTCTCATGTCAGTCAAATGTCTGCCTCTAACTTGCTATCTTCCCCGGAGCGTTTCTGTGCTTTCTCATCTCTCAGGTTCCTGTGGATCCTGTGGATCCTGGTCCTGGCCCTGCTGATGTGGTTCTCTGGTTCCTGTGGGTCCTGGTCCCGGTCCCGCTGATGTGGTTCTCTGGTTCCTGTGGATCCTGGTCCTGGTTCTGCTGATGTGGTTCCCTGGTTCCTATGGATCCTGGTCCTGGCCCCGCTGATGTGGTTCTCCACCAGCCAATGGATGTGCGTCTGTCCTAGGCTACAGCCTGTCCGTCCTTGGGAGCTGGATCTCTCCTTCACTGTGGTGCTCCCGGAGGTTTCTCTTTTCCCACTGGGTTTTTTGAGTTTTTCCTTCCCGAAGAAGGAGGGTCATAAAGGGCAGGTGATGCCTCGGACTGATCCATCGGACTGATCCACTGGCCTCATCGACTGCTGGACTCTTTATTAGATTGTTTGTTCGCTTACACTTGTTTATTTCAGTGAACTTTGTAAAGCACTATGAGACACTCTGTTGTGATATTGGGCTATACAAATAAAATTGAATTGAATTGAATTGAATATATTTGAAGTTACATGGTACATACAGACTCAAAATCAATTTAGAGTCTAGTCTAGGTCTCACTAAGTGTAAGGAGTTCATCATTTGTCTCCTTTTCCTTGCTGTTTGAAGTTTTAATACCTCTTTTAATACGTTTTTTTTATTTGTGACTTTGATATGCACATTAACCATACAGCTGTCTTAGTGGTCCACTGGGCAGTGATCCACAAATACATTTAATATTACTACAATACTAGTATTACTGACGTTACTGACCTGATCATGTTCAGGTCCTATGGTTTCACATTGTATTATAAACAGTGAGTCTAACTTAGAAAAAGTCACTTTTTGCAGTAGGACCTTGTACTGGACCTTTTGCTATGTAAATGGTAAACAGACTGTACTTGTATAGTGCCTTTATAGTCTTTTCAACCACTCAAAGCTCTGTAACACCACATTCACATTCACCCACTCACATACCATTCATACGGGAGGTTTCCAACCCTGCCATCAGGAGGAAACTAATCATTCACACTCACTCAGACACCAAAGCTGTGCTTCAGGAGCAATTTAGACTTCAGTGTCTTGCACAAGGACAGTTTCACAGGTGGACTGGGGGTGCCATGGATCAAACTGCTGATCTAGTGATTGGTGTATGATCCACTCTACCTCACACAACACACACAAGGCTAGCTTGGCGTGCCAGCCTGTGGTGGCGACTCCTTGTGGAGAGCACAATGCACAATGCTCACAAGGAATCAGATCTGCTAGCACAGCCTGGGCATGTTGCAGCCCCAGATACAGAACGGGTGTCTGCTCCAGCAATCTTGTTACCATATGTGCATGTCTTGGTCGGGAGCTCGCCCTTGTCCATGGTGAGGGAGGGTAGAACCTCCAACATAGATAGCTCAGAGTAGATAAGCAATGAGCTGGTATTGTGGGTAGCTGTAGCAGCTACTGTTTGATGACAGTCCAGGTAGCGTTCTGTGACCGAATGGTTAACTTGCTCCGTGAATTGTGTTGCTAGCCGTTAGGGCTTATAACGGATCATTTCTGAGAGTTGCTGAAAAGATGCTGTCTGTACTGCTGCAACACTCGAATCACCCCTCTGGAGATCAATGAAGGCTTATTGATCTTATAATAATGAAGCCAAAGCACACCACATGCCCAGTCAGTGGCAGCAATGCACCATAAAAAGGACCAATAATAACTGATACAATACTTAGTATATTGTTATGGAAGCATGCAAACACTATTGTAGGAAATTAGGATTATTACGAGATGAAAAAAGACAGACATGTTGGACAGAGTATTGGTTAAAACACAAAGTTATCTATCAGAAGAGCCCAGGGAAGGAGAGAAACACTGATTAAAAAGTATTGGCAAAAAGTGAGGAAGATTCTGGACAATTCTAGTGAAGCGGTATACCAGATTTAAGGAAATCCATATGGCAGCAAGCTGGACTGCCTAAAAGACAAAAATCTTTTATCAATGAAGGCAAAGCACACCACATGCCCAGTGGGTGGCAGCAACGCACCATAAAGGACCAATAATAACTGATACAATGCTTAATATATTGTTATTGAAGAACTATAGTATAGCCTATTGTCATTTATTGTACCTTAATAAAACTTTGAATGCAGGATTTGAAATGTTGGTATCTGTTGAGAAGCCTATTCCAAATTGTGGTCTTGCTGCTTTTATCAAAGTAAAGACACTTTGCACTTCTTCCACTATTGTTAGTTAAGTCAGTGAAAGTATGTGAAGTCCATATTCCTCAGTGGCTCAATGTTCATGCTTTATCCAATACAGCAGATGAAGGTATACATATGTAATGCCAATAAACACGAAGAACGGGGCCTCAGCATGTTCTCGGTCACTTTAAACTAAAAAAAGTATCCCAGTGTGTTGATTTAGAGTCTGTTCAGTGTCAAACATCTTATTATCATCACTGTTATTATTTTATTTCAGTGTATTTATTTATGAATAGGGGATAGTGGACTGTGATCCACACTCCAACACAGTAGGGGGCAGTGATGAGCCTTAACGTTGGCTACCACCTGCCATAAGACAGAAAATAAGAATGTCCCGGCGTGCACCACTGCTGCTGTGTCCTACGTTACCAAACTAAACGGAGTAGATGTCGCGACCGCCGTCGTGTGTTCGGTGGAAGTGACTCAGATACTGTGTGGCCTTCGCCCGCGCCACAATGAGCGGCCTGCGGACCGTGCTGGGCTCCGCCGGACTGGTGGCTGCGCTGGGGGTGGGTTATGGATGGTGGTGCTTGGTAGCGCCAGGAGAAGACAAGCGGAGGGAGCGCGTCAAGGTGATGGAGATGAATGGCATTCAGTCCAAACTAGCAAGTGTTCTAAACCTGAAGGAAACACAGTGTAGCTGTTCGAAATGTGCCTGCTGGCCGTAAACCTGTTGCTTTTTCTGAATTTGCTTTACACAGACCTTAATGTTCTCCAGCGAGCTATATTCACATCCTCCATCATTTTTTATTTCTAATAATCAGGAACTGAGGCTGGATTGTGTTGTTAGCCACTTATCTACACACACATAACATTGCCAGGAGCCACTCCACATAAATACTTAGGGAAACATTTCATGACAAAAGGCATCAATATAACAACCATCTGCCACCTTTCAGATAACACAATTGCCTTGAATTCATATGTGGCACACGTTTGAGGACTGTGTGAGCCTCTACAGTGTATGTACACAGTATTTCACTTGCAATTGCCCCTGAAAACAGTTACTGTATGTGTGAACCTGAAAAATAAGTTTACAACCTACAGTAATCTTCAGCACATGTAAGTGACAGGAGAGATGTCTGTGATCTAAACAAATGTGATCGATCATCTGATCACATTTGTTAGTGCAGTGGTTTTCACCCCTGCAGCAACAAATAGTTTCTAGTCTGTTTTAAAGGACTTTATCCTGACTTGTAGCTGCTGACTGAATTAGGTGAAGATTAATGTTACAAGAGGACACTGTAGTAAAATGACATAACTTTTTATTTCTTTTCTGTGGCAGCAAACACAACACACCACTTCTCTTATACTGCGACCAGAGCTGATCGAAGTAATGTTACCACTTCTAATAATATGTTTCTGCAGCTGTGCCATTCGTGCCAGTACTTCTCACTTCTCACACACCAGAGAAACAAGTGTGTGTGTGTGTGTGTGTGTGTGTGTGTGTGTGTGTGTGTGTGTGTGTGTGTGTGTGTGTGTGTGTGTACAATAGACACACACACACACACACGCACAGGTTACCCACAAGTTAACACTCAGGTGCAGTCAGGCTGTGTGTGTGCTGACCATAGTTGTATGGTCCCCCCCCCATTAGTTATGTAAAAGTACTAATACCCCATTTTTGAAAATACTCCAGGACAAGCAAAGGTTTTATCATCTTGCTTGCAATATAAAAATAACGTCTTACTGAGGTAAAAATATGTAAGTATTATAGCAAAATGTAGTTGGTGCAGTAAAATGTTCCTTGTTACGACATGATAGTGTAGTGGAGCCAAAGTTAAGAAAATGGAAACATACATATTTATGAATCCTGGTTTTATATTTTGTACAAATACCTGAAAAAAATCCAGATTTATTTCCCACGTCTGTATGGATTAGTTGCAATAAGACAATCTCAAATCTATAATTGGCTTTTAAACTGTTGAATTTGACTGCTGAATTTGTGGCTCACGTGACAGGTGTGCATTCATTGGCATAGTTCTGAGACTCTGTTTTGAATTTTGTCATAGTGTTTCAAATGTCTGACTAATACCTGAAATCAGTCACTTCCACATATACAATAAGCAATATTACACGAGAGGATAAGCCTGAATAATGTACCAAGATGAGTTGCTCCAATTCACTACCAAAGAAGAAACCTCAGTAGGCAGATGCTTGTCAATGGGTAGTGTGTGAATTGCACATCTAAAACGCCGTCTCAAAAGTCAAGAGATATTGCAAAAAAAAGAGACTTACAGCCAAAAACAGTTTGTTCCTTTGTGTATGTGTGTTTATCTGTCTATGAAGTGTGCATGATGCTGTGTTTACTCATTCTACATGTGAAACCTGTACATAATCAGAAGCCTGTGGAATGAGATAGTAGACAGAACTATAACGCTACAGATCTTACAGTAGTTTGTCTCAGTCTGTTTTTGCACATTATGCTATAGAGGTGATGTGTTTGTAGTGCATATAAGAAATGATGCCTTCTAAAGGCAGGGTCTGTCACATTGGAGAAACTAACAAGAGTACCTAGATTCTGAAAGTGTTCAACTGAAAAAAATCCCAACCCCTCCCTTCAGGGCTCTCTCCAAAGCCACTCCAATGCCACAGCACATGAACATGTACTGCTGGAGTACTGCTGGAGGATGTGTCCATGACAGTGATTAGAAGACTTGCCGCCAGCACCACAGCTCCGCAGTCGCATCTCCTGGTTGTTCTCTACACAACCGCAGACTGAAAACCTCTCAGCTCTTGAGAAAAAATGTAAAAAACAAGCTAAACAGTCGTCAAGAAAGTAATGTTACCTTTAGCTCAAAGTTGCTGCTCACTTGGCTCAGAGGGTGTGCTGTGTAGTGTGCTTTGTGCTAATTGGTTAGCTCACTAAATCGCAGTCATTCTTCGGTTCAATGAGTGCGTCTTCAAATTTTGGCTACCATTCTTTTGCAACTAGTTTGCAAAACTTTCTTTTGCAACTAGTTTGCTAGCTTTAGCAAGTTCACAGGCAGAGCGCACGCAGTACACAGGCAGGGCTTATTACAGGTCTGTGACAGCAACAGATTTTTTGGGGGGATTTGATTGCTGTTGGGCTGTTGAGATTTTCAACAAATATGACAAAAAGGTTTAAAACAGTCGCATACCCTGCAACTTAAGAAACAAATGTCATAAAGTGTGATTAGTGTGCCCCTCATGAGGGCCAGTTTCATCATAGCATTTGATGGTTTTTGTGACTGCACTTTTGTGACTAACTTTTGTATCTGTGACAGATTCATTCAAAATTCAGGAAATCTTCCGAACTGACCAACCTTTATGTCTTAAAGTAATGATGGACTGTCATTTCTCTGTACTTAGTTGAGTGATTCTTGCCGTAATATGGATTAGAATAGCAGTCACACAGAGCTATTCACTGTATAGAACTGTGTACCAACCCTGTCTCTGCGCAATACAATTGATGGTCTCAAACATATTAAGACAAATGAACTCTTGACAAGGCACAGGTGTTAATTGAAAACCATTCCAAACGACTATTGTGAACTCTGATATTGCCTCCCTTACTTGAGTAAAGGCCACAGTTTACTTCTGGCAGCTATGTGTTCAGGGTACAAAGCTTCAGTGAGGCAAAGATTCTTGTCATTGAGAATCTTTCTCTCCCTCCAAATCAAGTCCCTGTTAGAGTCACCTTCCCAAAGATGTTGGAGATCTGAATTGAAGTGTAGTCTTGTTAGTTCAGTTGTATATGGCACAATATGTCTGTTTGTGTGCTCTACTAATCACAACATGTTGTTCAGGGCTTTTACGTATTTTTGTCTATCATGACATAATCCTGTGCGTAAAATATGTCCTTTAGATGTCATTTTACATATACTGAGTCAACAGAACAAACTAAAATTAAAGTTCTACTAGTGTTGAATTATATGGACAAGAGCTACTATGCTTGACTCCACTAATGCTAATATTTCACTAGAAAAGCAGTGTCAAGTCTGATACCTCATGCACTCCATTACTTCATATTTATACTTTTTAGCTGAAATGTCACTCTCATTCAAGATCTGCACTGATTCTGGTTTTAATTTGTCAAAGCAGAGATGTGGTAAGATCATATTCTGGAGCTGTGATGTATGAAAACACTACAAACAGATAGAAACTTATCATAAGGCTTTTCATACAACTGCACCCGTGTTTTTTACATTGAACTATTTGTTACATACAGATGCTTTGATTCATTGCTTGCATTAAGCTGCTTCGATGGTAAGACCTGCTAAAGCTTTAGCGATATATGTGATGATGATTATATTTTCTTTATGTAATTGCATATAGTAATTCATTGCATGTATCTGCCTCTTGCTGTACTGCCCATCAGGGTCTGCCTGAATCGAACCCGATGAGAATGGAGGAGTCAAGGAAGAGAAATGCTCTGGTGATGCAGGCTCTCAAGGATGCTTCTGAAACCCCTGACAATATTGCAAGAGGAGTCGGAGGATCGAAGTAGACGGGCCCAGTTATGTAACCAGTTTGCAAAGTCTGAGTCTCCATATATTGAATGCTGCTTAGCATGCTGGGCCCCAACCTGTTCAAATAAAGATGGACATTATACTGTTTTACTTGGAACTTATTGTCTAATTTGCAGCTTGAATATCTTCACTGTATGTGACAACAATTGACCAATAAATGTTAATACTACTATTTTAAAACCACGTGATGTAAGTTATTATTGGGCTCCTTAGTATTTATGTTCACACTTGTTACACGCCAGGATCTTCTGGACATTGGTTACCGGCACAAGGTACCTGTCTCGAGCGACTTCCATCATACTCATGATATACCAGTCGAAGTAGCGAGACCTGGGATTGGACTAAAGGCTCCAATAAGAGCAGGGGAGGGGGACTGTATTTACGTGCATAATGACAGCACGGTCATAGGCAAACGTTCCCCTGACCTGGAGTACGTGTCTGTCAGATGCTGGCCTTTTTTTCTACCTAGAGAGCAGTGGTGATCATCATGGCTGTTTATATTCCACCTAATGCAAATGCAAACACGGCGCTCTCTCTCCTGCTGAACACCATAAATGAACAACAGCGGGCCCATCCTGATGGTGTGCACATTATTGCTGCAGACTTTAATAAGGCTAATCTGAAGACTGTACTCCTGAAATTTCACCAGCATGTCAAATGTCCAACAGGGGGGAGAACACTCTTGATCATGTGTATTCAAACAGCAAGCACGGTTACAGAGCCATACCTCTCCCCCACCTCGGCCAGTCAGACCATCTCTCTCTGCTGCTTACCCCAGCAGACCCCCCGTAGACGGAGAACCAGGCCTATCACAAAGACAGTTACAACTTGGCATGGAAATGCACTCTGAGTTACAGGACTGTGTCGAACACACAAATTGGGATTTATTTGAACACCAGGACCTGGAAATATTCACAGTGGCTGTACTGGATTACATTAAGTTCTGTATTGGAAATGTGACTGTGGATAAAAACATTCAGGTTTTCCCAAATCAGAAACCCTGGATGACCAGCCAGGTCCGCACACTCCTCAGGGCCCACGACGCTGCCTTCAGTTCTGGTGACAGAGCTCTATACAGTGCGGCTCGAGCTGACCTGAAAAGAGGAATTAAAGAAGCCAAGGCAGACTATAAGAGGAGCATAGAGACCCACCTCTCCAGCAATAACTCATGGCAGGTGTAAATCAATCAATCAATCTTTATTTAGATAGTGCCAATTCACAACAGCGTTATCTCAAGACGCTTTCCATAAAGAGCAGGTCTAGACCAAACTCTTTAATTAGAGAGAGACCCAACGATTCAGGAATTCAAAATTCAGAGAGAGAGAGACAACACAAACAGCAACCAACGTACTAACAGTGACTATAGCACTAACAATAGGAGTGTGACTAAAAAATGAGCAGTATGATATTATTGAAAAACATGGCAAGTGGCAGATGATCTGCAGCAGTGATTCATGAAGCAGAGAACCACATCAGCAGGACCAGGACCAGGATCCACAGGAACCTGAGAGATGGGAAAGCACAGAAAGGCTCCGGGGAAGATACCAAGTTAGTGGCAGACATTAAGCGGACATGAGACATAATGATGGAGAGGAAGAGGAGGATAGAGAATAGAGGAGCTCAGTGCATCATGGGAGTCCCCCGGCAGTCTGAGCCTATAGCAGCATAACTAGGGGCTGGTCTAAGGCCTGATCCAGCCCTTAACTATATGCCTTATCAAAAAGGAAGGTTTTTAGTCAACTCTTAAATGTAGAGAGGGTGTCTGCCCCCCGAACCCAAACTGGAAGGGGGTTCCACAGGAGAGGAGCCTGATAGGCTCTGCCTCCTGCACTATTTTTGGAGACTTTGGGAACCACCAGTAGGCCTGCATTCTGGAAGCACAGTGCTCTAGTGGGGTAGTACCCCCCCCAGGTTCCAGCAACCCTCCACTCACTGTAGAGGAGCATGACGTGAGGTGGGTGCTCCTGGCAGTGAAAACCAGGAAGGCTGTCGGCCCAGATGGAGTACCCTACACGCTGCTCAGAGCATGTGCCCACCAGCTCACACTCATCTTTACTAGTATTTTCAATCTCTCCCTGGCCCAAGCAGTCCTCCCCCCTGCCTAAAAACAGCCACAATCATCCCGGTGCCAAAGAAGTCGCTCACAGTTAGCCTAAATGATTACCGCCCTGTTGCCCTCACGCCTGTAATCATGAAGTGCTTCGAGAGGCTGGTTCTTCAGCACATCAAAGGCTGTCTGCCCCCCAACTATGACCCTCACCAGTTCACATTTCAGGCGAACAGATCCACAGAGGACACCATCGCCCTCCACTCTGCCCTGAGCCACCTGGATAAACAGCAGTGGATGCTTTTTGTGGACTGTAGCTCGGCATTCAACACAATCATCCTGGACATTCTGATCACCAAGTTGACCACCCTGGGCCCCCCCCCCTCTCACATGTGCCTGGATAAGAGACTTTCTAACCAACCAGCCCCAATCTGTGAGACTTGGCCCTCACCTCTCCTCCACCTGCACACTGAGCCCACAGGGCTGTGTGCTGAGCCCCCTCCTGCACTGTCTATACACCTACGACTGCAGTCCAGCCCATAAAGACGACATCATCATCAAATTTGCTGATGACACTACAGTGGTTGGACTCATCTCTGGGGGGGGGGGGGGGGGGGACTTCAGGAAGCACAGAACAGAACCCCCCTCCACAGTAATGGCGAGTGTGTGGAGAGGGTCCACACCTTCAGGTTTCTTGCTGTCCTCATCTCTGCTGACCTCTCCTGGACAGATAACATCACAGCTGCCACCTAGAAAGCCCAGCAGTGACCACACTTCCTGAGAGCACTCAGAGGAACAACCTGGACTCTAAACTGCTGCTGACTGTCCACCACTCGTCCACTGAGAGCCTGCTGACATACTGTATTGCAGTAAGGTTGGGGAGCTGCACTGAGGCAGACAGGGTTTAGAGGGTAATCAAAGCCCTCTCCCCTCCCTGATGGACACGTACACCTCCCGCTGCCTCAGCAGAGCACAACACATCATCAAGGACAGCTCACACCCTGGTTTCCACGTTTGACCTGTTGCTCTCTGGCAGGCGCTACAGGTGCATCAAGGCAAGAACACACAGACTAAAAACAGTTTCTTCCCCAAAGCCATAAGCACTCTGAACTCTCACACAGACTGATCCCCCAACATTCACACACTTCCTTCCCACCTACTGTGCAATATATTTATATATGGATTTTCTTCTCAGGAGGCAAATGTTATCTCATTATACTTTGTATAATGACAATAAGACTAATAAGCATTCTATTCTATTAAGACTAAGACCAACAGTGAATGTATCCTACTAACCCTAACCCTAAGTATTTTGAGTATGTACATCTGATATCTAATATACACATAAAATATATATAAACATATGTATACATATAAACATTGAAGATCATACAATTGTTAAACAGTCATTCACAGTAACATATTGAACAGATCAGTAAAATACGGATCTCTATAGACTAATGGGAGGTCCAGAAATGAGAATAAAAATCATATATTGAAGTTATAGAATGCCTATGGTAAATGCATGTGTTTTTAACTTTAATGATCCCATGATGTGTAGTTTGTTTGTTATAAAATCCACACAATAAAACTACTACTTTGTTGAAAGCCACCAATTGTTTGCACTCCTTCACCAAGCATAAAGACCAGGTTATCATTATTTCTCAATGCTAGCTTCCATTGCTAGTGTATGTCACCATGACACGCTGCTCTGCTCTGCTGTCCTGACGCCCTGAAGCAGCCACGGTGTGTAGGGCCGTGCTTTATAAAGGCGGAGTCAGCGGGCCGTGGCAGGCTGCGGTGGGTCCACGGACGTAGACTTCTCGGGAGCGTAGACAACGGACGGGCACATCTCACACCGGAAAGTCAATCTTCCGTTTCCTGTGTCCTGTCGAGATCCGCTCTACTACATCATTTCATATCATGTAAGCATTAACAGCTCGAAAAGAACTCGGCAAAACGCGTATTTGTGACGAGTTTCGGTTTAATAGGAGAACAGCTCGGTGCATTATTGTCAGTGTTGTCACAGCGCACTCATTAGAGAGAGTTAATGTCACCTAGCTACAGTATGAGACGGTATGCATGTTCACATTGGCTAACGTTAGCCACCTTAGCTAAGGTATGAAGGTAGCACTTAGCTTGCTAGCTAACATCTATGCCCGTAGCGCTAAACAAGCACAGTCCTGTCACTACCGACCAGACACGTGCCCCCAGTTTTGTCCATCGCCCTGTGTGTGTTCGGTAGCTGCTAATCTAGATGAGTTTTATCCCCAGTTTAAACTTTGAGGTCAACCTTAAAATATGTGAAGAATATCCGCGAAATGCAGTTTGAAGCGCTCCAGCGCCTCGACACAATGCAGCAACCAAACTAAGGGTCGCTTCTCAACATTCCGTTTCCCACGTTGAGACTATTTTTCCTGGTCAGGTAACAAAGAAGAACGTTGTTCAGAGTGGATGGGCTTCAGACACCTCTGGGTGTTTCTCTAAGGAACGAATGTTTACCACTTTCCCAAATCGCAAACTGGGCCACCATAGTGTCTCAGTGCGCGTCTTTGTTTCGATTCCTCCTCTGGGTTATTGCTGTGAGTACAGCAGCTCTCAGAGCTCGGTGGTACACAATGAAGTGTTTTGTTGGAGGTTTAATTTTTCATTTCCTAATCAGTGAGCACACTTGATGTTTTCCTACAATTACAGCCCCAAGAACCTCTGCTTACTGAAGTGCGTTAGCAGCCTCACAGCTGGAGTTCTTCATGACTAAACATTGGTACATTTGGAAACCGATACTAAGGAAACTAGACACTAGAACAAGACCCCACAAGCTTATTGTTCTTTTATAGCATCATCTTACAGCTGACTTTTCTGCTGATTGATTGTATTGTAATTTAAGGGTAGTGACCTATTTAATTATTATTAATATTAGTTATTCTCCTGTTAATTTTTTCTTCGATTTGTATCTGTTTTTAAATTCATTATATCCTTTGTTTTAGCACAACTGTTACTTTGTTTCTGCACCTTTTCTGCTGTGACAGGTGAATTTCCCCGGTGTGAGATAAATAAAGTCTCTCTTGTCTTATCTCCTAATGCCTTGCAGACACCAGTCCCTTATAGTAATGCCATAATAGGCAAATTGTCTGTCTGAATAACTAAATAATGCACTTAGAGATATCATAAAATATTAAATCTATCTATAAATAAGTAAATACTTTGTTATGCCGCTTGATTGTTGTTTAACTTATCTTTGCACTGTTGTTCTTGAATAAAGGTTTATCTTATCTTATCTTATCTTGATGCAGTTTGAACTTGTCTATTACAGAACAGTTGCCTATTTTTTGTCAGTGGCTAGAATTCTGTACACTGTGACACATCTAATTGCTAAATGCACAGCACATATTTTATTACATTCCTGCTGTTCTAATACTATGTTAACACTGATAACATGCCCATATGCACTTTGACAGAATTATTTGTTACTGTAATCATTCCTCCTTCTATACTGACTATAAAGAGATCCATACATAGTGTCGATAGATAGATAGATTGATAGATTATCCCTTATGGGTTAAATTTGTAGTATGCACACTAGCCTTTAGAAATGTATCCTGTGTAAATTACCTTTTTAGGATCTAATTTTAAGAAGAAATTCCATGTGCAGCTCTTAACTGTCAGCCTCCACAGAGAGATTCTAGAATAAACATGTTCCTGCATATATCACTGTAAATAGTCTTTTACGTGAACACTTGAGGGTGGTTTTGCACTTCAATAAAGGTCTGATATTTGATCCCTGTCTCAGCAGAATGCCAAAGTCAAAGGAAGTTCTGTCTTCCACATCTGGAAGTGACTCCGACAGTGAAGTAGAGACCAAGGTTTGTGCTTTAATACTAACTACTAACCTGCTACTATTTGTTTATAACAAACATCTGTTTCACTTCTCCACAACAAAATACCCCAGTGAAATGATAAGATACTCCTTTACTTTAGAGAAATGAGATGAAGTTACCTGACTACATGCTTTAATGGGGGTAAAAAGGAAATGCAAGAAGTGCAGTTTGAAATAAAAAAGATTGGGTGTACTTTGAATATGGCATCCACCATGTTCCTAGGTAAGAACAGAATCTATCCACACTTGTGCTGATATCTTCAGAATAACTGGTGGTTGTGCTGTCTTCACTTTTACAGTTGTATAATTTAGGATTTCACTTACAATAATATTAAACATTTTATTATGTTGCAAAGCATTATGGTAATTTAAAATAAACTACACTTAAATTTTAAGTCACATCAATTATGATTGCACAAACGAGTGCATAGTCTCTCCAATAATGCCCTGATGCACTCGTGCAGCTCTCTTTTACTTCATCATTTTTGTGCCGTCCTCTAGATACAGAAACATGATGACTATGGCTATTAGTTGAATTACTAATTACTGCTTATATGAGCTCTGCAAACATGCAGACATCAGACTGATGCAACGACATCCCATGCATGTTTATTTTCAGTTATTTTATATCCGTTGCTGCTACTAAAAGTAACAGCTTGTTTTTTGTTCATCTCCTGCAGCAACATCTTCCAGTGCTCCACTGCTTAAAAAATGAAATTTGGTCTTTCAACTTTTCAATTTCTGCAGTCTGGTGCACTTGTATGGCAGTTAGCAGGGCATTCAAATGGAAATTAGGAACAACTGGAACAAGCGTTTAACTTACAAGGACAATGTGGTTCATCATTACAAGAAAACAAATGTGAACAATTCTATGTTTTAAACTAGACGGCAGTCAATCACAGGGCCAACACATAGGGAAAGACAACCATTCACTCAATTCAGAGCCACCACTTAACCTAACCTGCATGTCTTTGGACTGTGGGAGGAAGCTGGAGGACCCTGAGAGAACCCATGGGGAGAACATGCAAACTTGACACTTAAAGATCCCAGCAGGCTTGAACCTGGAACCTTCTAACCACCACACCACTGTGCTGCCCTCTTCCATAACTTTGTAAATAAAATCTTTGCCTTAGTGCTGTATGGCACAAGTGCTCCCCCTCCCCTGTTTTTCTTCTTCATATTTCCATTTTATTTTCTCCCATTTTTGCTGATACTGGCTGTACTTTGCTATTCAACTTTGTGTATACCAGTTAACCCTGTACTACAGATTGAGTATACTTACCATCACCAACATGATGAGGGGGCAAACGTTGTATGTGTATTTTGTTTTTCTCTTTAGGCGAAGAGAAAGAAGTCTGCTGCACCAGAGAAATCAGCCAAGAAACCAAAGAGTGGAGAGAGCTCCAAGCCAGGGGGCTCATCCAAGGGCAGCAGTAATAGTGACGACAACATGTTCCAGGTAGGTATCATGGGTATGCTGTCATTCTCTTTCAAACCTCTCTAGGTATCCAATCATCTTAAGATGCACGGGCCCACCCATCCCCCTTTCATAAGCCCCCGTGGCGCCTCACTCTGCATTCTCGCTTTCTTCCCAGTGCAGATCACTCGAGCTCCTCAGCTGTCCTGTCATCCAGATTTTCACGCTACCATTCACCGATGGAGCTGTTAACGTAGATTTCTAGCACTAGGATTTTTGTTGTATTGGCTTCTTTTTGTTAAGAAAAGTTTCTTTATTGTTGTTGCATTGTGGTGGACTTCTTCCTTTTGATAAGTGTTATGGGACAAGTTAGCACATTATGGTGATTTGTGCGTCTGTTACTGCTGCTACTGTCAAGGATTAGGATTAGCTAGCATAGATAGATAGATAGATACTTTATTCATCCCCTAGGGGAAATTCAGCACTTGATCGCATACAACCAACACAACAGCATGACAACCACAGCAGCCTCTAAGTAGAATGCAAGTGCAACAAGCTAGCAACTTAAGGAAGAAGCAGGGGATGCGGGACACTGGGTATTGTTCTGTACGACAAGCTCCATAACATTCCACAGACTGTATGTGGGACAGCGTTTTTAGTGTGGGCTCATGTTAATTGTGTGCTAGACCCAAGGGGAAGGTTTCATGTTTAGACCCCTATCTGGGTCGACATGTTATGGGCTTATGGGTTATGGGAGTGAGATACCAAGTGAGGTTTGAAAGAGAACTTATTGTTATTGTGATAACCCTGGTTCTCTGAGACCCGAGGGAGTTATCTCACAACACTGCCCCGAGTAGAGTTAGTGGAAGTAAGGACACTTGCAGAGTGTGGAGCCATGGGCTCTTATAAAGGGGTACAGGTGGGCCTGTGCTTCTCAAGATGATTGGTTTGTGTCCCGACAGACGTAGTGATATGATGGGTCGTGCCAGAGGGTTTTGAGAATTTGAATACAGTTTGAAACCATTGCATCCATTGTGTACTTTTTTTATTCAACAGATCCATTTCAAATGTATGTGCTAAGTAAGTAATGAAGTAATTAAACTCATGAAGTTTAGTTACTTAAGTAGACTAGAGGACACCATTTTTTAATGGTTTTATTCACTATTTCACAAACTCATCACAGTGCAATGCTTAGGTAGGCTTTTGTATTTTACCCTTGTAAAGAACATTTTAGGTCAAAGGAGAAAAGTCAAGTTGACTGTTTGTTTGCTTCTTACAGATTGGAAAGATGAGATATGTCAGTGTCAGGGACTTCAAAGGGAAAGTCCTGATTGACATCAGAGAGTACTGGATGAACCAGGATGGAGAAATGAAGCCTGGGAAAAAAGGTAATGACGTTTTGATGTGTTAAGTTTCAGTGATACACACGCAGTGAATATGAACCTACATCAGGGGCCAGATCCCAAACTGTGTAGATTCGTGGCTAGTTTGCAGACGGACAGAAATGTACGTCTGATTTATAAAGCAGCAGGTATTAAAGGTCCTGTTTTGTTCATCTCAATCATTGTAGACCAACTGTGTCACATCAACAAGGTTCTCAGAGCGCTGTCATCATGCACAGGCAGTATGCAGACACAGAGAGAGAAGCCACTGCTCTCAATTCTTGTGAGGTCTTGTACAGTCTGATGGCTGTGGGGACAAAGGATCCTCTGTACCACTCAGTCCTCAGCGGCAGCGAGAGGAGCCGTCCACTGTGGCTGCTCCTCTGTCCTGCCAGTGTGTGGCGAAGAGGGTGGTTGACATTGTCCGTGATTACCTGCATCCACCACCATTCCCAGTGAATCCATACTCATACCCAGCACTAAGCCAGCCTTACTAACCAGCTCGTCCAGCCGGCTGGTGTTCTCAGCTGTCCTGTTACCTCCCCAGCAGACTCCAAAATAAAATATTAAACTTGCCACCACTGACTGGTAGAAGATGTGCAACATTTCACTGCAGACATCAAAAAACCTGAGCCCCCGAGGAAAAATAGCCGGCTCTGTCACCTTCTGTAGAGGACATCTGTATTGAGGGACCAGCCCAGTCTCTTCTCCACTTATGGTTTTGCTGCATACACATCATTTATACATCCGACACCAGGACCATGAAGGATGAGGGTAATGTTTTTAGTGGTTTGCAGTTGTGGTTTAAGACACAGTTTAATACCCTGTTTCTAATATCTTGTAGGTATCTCCCTGAATCCTGAGCAGTGGAACCAACTGAAGGACCAGATTTCAGAAATCGATGATGCCATTAAGAGAATATAAACATTCCTTTCAATGTTATCTGTTAAACTAATTGAACATGTTGGCTAATCAGTTTTGTAAAAAGCCTGGCATTGTTTTGTAATGGACTTTAATTTGTAGTTGTATAGTAGTGTTGTCTCCATACACTTTTTTCTTTTTTTTTTAGTGAAACCTGTTTTTGAGCTGTTGAGTGTAGTAAAGAAATGGGTGAGTAAGCAAGTGGTATAGATGGTGAATATGTTGCATCAATACAATGTTTTCACATTGAATAATAAAAATTAGGCACTAGCTGAATATTGTGCAGTCAATGTCTATCTTCATGTTCACAGTTTGTAAATATAAATCCATCAAGACTTTGCTTCATCTGTCCCTTGTAGCAACCAATATGAATGCTACCAATTTATCATGTTACACCTGCTTGTAATTTGGAGTCATTGTGGACCGTGGGTTAGGTTCTGAAAACAATAAATGATACCCTTTATATCAAATTATTGAAAGCATTGTTTTAGACTCGCATTGACTAACCAGGTTTGCGGTAACGATAAACCTGGACCCTGTTCTTCTGTCACATGCCGTTCTCATCAGGTTATAAGCCTGTCAATTCTCACCCAGCGAATTTGGTTCTTTAAACAGTTTGAGGATAGGTTTGTTGATCGTGGATTAAGTTCAGATCTTGAACAATAATGTGCTCTTATCTTGAATTAAAAGCGAAATGAGCCAAAGCTGTTATCATTCATGTGATTGCAGGCACCTCAGGTAGGCATCATGGGAACTAACCCCCCAGCTTGTGCTGTGGCATCAGGTTCTTATTTGTTATCCTGCATAGTTACTGGTGTCGCTTTGTTGTATATTGTGCTTCACAATGTTCCTGCTGTTTCTACGCTTTGATCACTTCCATACCAGTGAATGTGGTTGGGCTACATTGCTGAGGCATGATAGGTGGTTTCCAACGGACATGCAAGATACTTTTAAGTGATGATACAAGCTTGGTATTAAATGAAACAATACTAAAATCTCTTAATAAGCAGCTTTAATTACATCAGCATTTCCAACAGACAGCTCTACAGTCTAAATTCAAGTGAAATGCTGTATGTTCTGGTTTCATTTGGTCAGAAACAGAATCATTTAGTGTTTTTGCTTGCAGTATGTTAAACTACATTTGGTTTAGTTCTTTCTTTGTTTACAAACTTTTTTTACATTTGTTTTAATAAAAATACATTTTATTTAGAGGGGCCTTTCTGGCACTCAAGGTCGCCGTACAAGAAGACAAGTTTTATCATGTATACGTACCGCAAACTCTTGACTATTAAAATTTCATACACATCATACTTATTTTAAAGTAGCGTGTATATTCTCATCCAAAATCAGTTATGTCTGCACAAGGGATGGATCATGAGTTTTCCAATATTAGTTAAATTATAAAAAATCTAATTGTTTACACGACTGTCATTTTGTTTTTACTGGCGACTGGTTGGACGCCCATTGGGAGCAGTAGATTTTGGGGTGGGGCTATGAACTTGAAATGATCTTCCTGGGTCATTATATAATTTCTGGACTTTTTGAGTTTAAACATTTTTTGAAAAAAAGGTTCATATTTGCCGATATATATATTTCCCCCTAATTAAAAAGTGCTGAAATGTTATGTTTTTAATTGCCAAGCTTACGCATGATTGATTTCGGATATTTGTTATGTTAATTGATTATTTTGTCAAATTGTAACTTTGAATACATTCCAAAAATTAAAACAACCATTATTCCTGGTAGAATATGCGTCATTTAATTGCCAATCACCAAAGAAAACACATTTTTTTGCTTTCAATCCCATAATTTCCACAGAATGTAATCAATGATCTACATATTTTCTCCCCAAACTTCTGAAATCCATGGTAATTCTGTTGAAAGATATACACAGCATGGCATACTTCACAGCTACAAAGAGTCTAATTATTTACTAAGGGTTTAGGAAACAAATATCATTTTTAACATATTACATAATGGTAACTTAGTTAACTGTGTGGTATCATAGTTGACTAAAGTAACAGAGTTGACCAGAGGAACATATTCATGACACATTAATTCATATGATAGCATTTGGAGTCGGTGACATTAAAAAAAGAACATCAGAACTCAGATTAGTTTGCTGTGGAACACTTGGAATTTTATTAACTGCAATTATGAAAAATGCTGCCAACTCTATCAAAAAAGTCATGTAAGAGGAAATAAAACAAGAGTGGTTCATACAAGGGGTCATGGGGAACCAGACAGTGCTTAATGACAGAACACATTAATAAGCAAAAGTACAACATATTGAGAGGCGCAGAGCATACCTGAGGTAAAACAACAGGTGGGCTAGGGTGTGTGTGTGAGAGAGAGAGAGACTTTAGCCACTAAACTATAGTTTAAAGGATGCCCTCCCATATTTCTCTCTTTATCTCTATGTGACGCGCTGTCACCTGCTGGGGGGGCAGGAATGAACCTTATTACATCCTGAAAGGGACAAAGAAACGATTCCTGCCCACTCAGTGCATGCACTTCACTTGTACATGTGGTTGGGTATGCAGTCGGGTATCAATGGCTTCGACTGCTTTCTTCCTATGTCTGCTTGCTTGCTGGGCATTTCTCCAGAACTTTCTTCTTGCTCTTTGCTCTTTGAGTCATTTCAGCTATGGTTTGGACTTTTCCTTGCTCTCTCATCTCTCCCCACTTGTGCCGGCCTTTTATCAGCTATGCCTCCCTTCTTGCAGGGCAGCATCTCTCTGCTTCCGGTAGCGGCGTTGATTTTCTGCAGCAGACAACCTTGGCATTTTTCTGGAAATGATTTATAATGATATTGATAACAATGATAATTAATTAAAATGGTATATGTACTGTAACATTAGAATATTGTAATTCAGTGTTTCTCAATATACGAGGATTCCATTTTATGGGGGCACATCTTTTCCCTCATAAAAGATTTATAACTTGCTATATATTACAACGTATAACTTACTATACATTTTAATTCTTTAAAGCTAGTTTTAAAATATACTCTTGAAAAATACAGAAACATATTTTAAGTGTCAACTATGTCATCCTTGGTCAACTCTGTTACTTTTCTAGGGTAACAGAGTAGAAATTATTGCTGCTTTCAGGCCTGAAATCAAAATGGCTGCCTCCAACCAAACACCACATTGCATTTTTGAGAAAGATTTTCTTAAACTATTACAGTAGTAATTAAGTGAAATACTATTACACAAATTTTAATAATGATATTGGAGTAACACTGTTGACATGACAAGTTCTTCCTTGACTCTGACATTAGTTTATTAGAATTTCTTCAGAAAAGACAGAAAGAACGTGAGTGTCTTCGTCAGGAAGAAATGACATCATAAGGAGCAGGTCATGTGATTTGGGAAAACCACACCTTTTTTAGAATGGGTAACTTAGTTGACAACTTAGTTGGTTTCTGGGACACATAAAATGTATTATTCATCATATAATATTTGATATATTGACACAAAAATCTTATCTGTCATCATCATCTTATCTTAATTAATAGGATATAATAAAGATAAATTGTAAATGAGTTAATTTTATTGCTTTTTGGCTAATTAGAAATTGGTTGTGATTAAAAAAGGACAGGGACAAAATGTGGATTTTACATTTTCTAAATAACAAATGGCTGTTTCTACAATAAACTGATTGTATTTATGAAAACATGATCAACTGTCAACATATAAATATTTTTTGGAACTATTATAAAAAACACATGCAAGATATCAGGGACGTAAGAAGGCCCTAAATTATATAATGACCCTCCTACAGGTCACTATGACTACCGAATAGTATTTTTGTGTGTTTTTGTGTTTTCTGTGGCCTGAAGCAATCAGATTATGAGTAGTCAGTGTTGAAGTGTCTTAAACTTGCGTTTCCTTCAAATGGCCAGCAGAGGGTGTCAGCTGGTCGCAAAAAGAAGTCAAATTGTACTGAAGCCTGCGAGAGAATGACTGTATTTATTATCACTTTATTTATTAGTGAACACTTAATAGTAATACTACCACTAATTGGTTTATGGTCTAAATGTTTAGCAGCCCATTGCATTGTTTTAATGCAGGGCTGAACGCCCACTAAGCCCAGCTTTGCTGAGCCACCTTTATAAAACACACTTCTGGTAACACAATTATATAGCCAGATAACAAGAAGAGGGAGGCTACAATGAGCCAAGAACAGAGACAATCAGCAAAGGAGTCAATTACCATAGAATTTACAATTGTCTTAAATCTGGTCATGAGATACTGGATTCCCCAATTTAAAGAACTGAGTGTTGTGATGCTCTGCGTTTGTCTTATGTCAACAAATTCCATGTGCAGACCCAAACCAGCACTGAATGTATCTTACTAACAAGTATCGTGTATTGTATCAACCCCTGATATAACAGGTACATACATTTTTGAACAGAAATTTATAAAAACACATTCATCACCTTCCTTAATCAGCATGAACACACACGCACAGGCCTTGATGTGAAGTATAGATAGACTCAGCTCAACTATACTCTGTTAGCTCAGTTTGTTGCAGTGATTTGCTTATGGCCATGTAATTATGACTTGAAGTCCCATGTGAGAGATGTGAACAAGTTCTATACAATGCAACGCTGCATTAAAGAGGTCTGAAGTACCAGCCAACAGCTGTATTATGCATTATCCTGAGCCAAAGCTGTTATCATTCATGTGATTGGCTGGGTGCTTTTCAGGTGATTGCAGGTAGGCATCATGGGAACTAACCCCCCAGCTTGTGCTGTGGCATCAGGTTCTTATTTGTTATCCTGCATTGTTACTGGTGTCGTTTTGTTGTATATTGTGCTTCACTATGTTACCGCTGTTTCTACGCTTTGATCACTTCCATACCAGTGTTGAATTAGAATTTAATATGACCATAGAATGTTTCAGGCCTTCTCAAATAAAGTTACTCTCTCCTCATGAGAGTGAACAGAATATGTCAATCTGACCTCCAGAATGTACCAGACAGACCTTGATTGTAGTGCTTTTGTTGTGCAAAACATATTCTGAAGTTTGATTATAGATACACGCCTTGCAACCAACATCCAACTGTTAGATTACCATAACATCACTACAGGAACGTGCTATCTGTGACGCACGAACCTAAACAGTTAATCAGAAATGGTTACGTACTTTATGATATCCAACAAGCATTTAAACATGAGATGTTTGGAAACGAGACGAGACAGGACAGGACACACCAGAGGGACACACACACCAGAGGGGGCTCCTCTGACCGGCCCCTCGGGGTCCGTCATGAGCTCAGCACTGCGAGTACTTTACCTGTGACCTGTGACCAGAATAAACTGCTTGTGAGACCAGACTGAAAACCTCCGTTGAGTTCTTGAGCTGCCAATATAAGAACCTAACACCAGTGAATGTGGTTGGGCTACATTGCTGAGGCATGATAGGTGGTTTCCAACGGACATGCAAGATACTTTTAAGTGATGATACAAGCTTGGTATAAAATGAAACATTCCTAAAATCTCTTAAAAAGCAGCTTTAATTACATCAGCATTTCCAACAAAGACAACTCTACAGTCAGTAATTTAAATAACAACTTCACATTTTAAAGCCAAATGAAATGCTGTGTGTTCTGGCTACATTGGTCTTTTAACAGCATAGTTTAGTCTTTTTACTTGCAGTATCTTGAACAACATTTGGTTTGGTTCTTTCTTTGTTTACAAACTATTTTATTCATTTAAAAAAAATGTAATGATTTCAGTCTGAACACCTGCTAAACCTAGATTTGCTGAGCCACCTAACTTGGTTTGTACAAGTGACATAACATTCACTTGAACATACAATATGATAAATGGAGCCCATGACAAAGTGTGATAAGTTTGACATGTACTGTAAATTCTTCATGTTTTCTCACAACTTGATTTCAGTCTGACTGGCTAATCCTGAAATGATTATAAATCCAAATGTCCTCCCTCTGGACTTGTGGACTGAGCCCTCATGGACTTCAGTCATGTGTATTATAATAGTCACCATGTCTGTAAGAGCTCTAGATGAGAAGGGGCTAATATTAGACCAGAGTTTAGACTTAATTTCCATGGTGATTCAAAATTCATGTAACCTGTTCAAATATTGTGGTTTATAACTTTGTCTGTATCTTAGATTGTTCCTCTTCTTAATTTCTGTCACATCCATGTTGCTAGAAACAATAGCAATCTGTGATACCTAGCAAAGCAAATATTATCTCCTATTCTGCCCAACTTTGAGTCTTGTGGGTGTAAAGGGTGTCAGTTACCTCAGGAGAGCACAAACAGTGCATTTGAAGCCCCTTGTGAATGTAATGAATTTGAAGATTTCCAGACTTCCTATGAACACACTTCCCATTAAGTCTTTTGGAGGAGAGGACAATTGTCATCCTTGAGAATTTAAATACTGAAATGTATAAGGCATGAGAACAGCACGTAGTCCGGTGGCCAAGGTGGAGTACAAAAATTTAAAGACTTGTTCCAGTGTGAAATTTATGAAATAGTCTGGCTGAGGCTCAGAGCCTCTGAAGCTAAGAGACCCTGGCATATTTGTATGACAGAACCATACTGATAGTGGACTACATTCATCATTATTTTGAGACCAGAGGAGCTCTTAATGCATATTCTAAGCTTGTAATTGAGGGACAGAAACCTGTTTTGCTACACATGACATAACAGAGCTCCCCACTGCCCATGACTGCCACACAGCTGCAGGCAAAGTGACTTTCTAACACAGGGCACTGTAGCTGAATAAATGAGAGCTCATGCTACGACAAAACGTCTTGTGTTGATAACATATTGATAAGACTTAACAAGACAGTATATAGTGTGCGATCAGGACACTTTACAGTTTACTTTAAGGTCAGCTCCATCAGCTACTCTCATCTGATATTGCCCTTGTGCATTTGCTCTGAGTCCATGCCTGCATGCCTGCACGCCACAAGCTAGATCAGTCTCTCTCATAGACAAACTGTTGCAGGATTGCCAGTAAACCTTTACGCAGCGAGACCATTTCCCTGAACCATTGCTGTGTCTTGACTCTGGATAAAGTTCACCCAATCTTGATGCCTGCTGAGAAGAAAAGTGTTTGAACAAAAGTTACTGTCTACTGGTGACCTGTCGAGTAAGGACAGGGGAGTGAAGTATTTGTTGACATTTCCCAGGCACTTGCTGCTGTGTGGACACATGTTTCCAACAAGCAGTGACACCTACAAAGCCAGGCTGAAAAACATGCTCTTAAAATGTTACATATCCTTGCCACTGTTGACTCATGCATGCCTGCACTGTGCACCGTTTGCTCTTTTGGTACAAATAACTGAAGAGTAGTCAAGTTAAAGAAGTGCTGGAAGCTATACACACTCTTTGTTCTGGCTTTGGAGATTTGGGAATGCCATGAAAGTGAAATATCCTACTGCATGTTTCACTTTTAGCAGTTTGATAGTTTCAGGATCTGATGTCCAAACATCCACATAAATGCATACAGTCTTCCTGTTCTTCGTATTTAGCAGGCACATCCTCTCTGTAGTAGCCGTGCCACGCTCTACTTACTGAATCTTTCCGCTTTTTACTCCAACTATACCAGTCTGTAGCTTCCTTTATCAACCAGTGATGCTTATCCTTTCCTCTCCCCTCATGACAACATGTTAATCATCAATATTGGCAACTGATGGCAAAACTGGTCAAGCTCAGTCTGCTCTGGGTGGCTGCACCAGACCTACACAGCCCACTCACACAGCTTCAGATGTGCCCATAGCAACCTCAAAGGCCTTGAAAGACCGGCATCGGCTCCTTATGTACATCTATTTAAACAGAAACCAAAGCCTGTTTGTGTAGAGGATAATGAGCTCTCTGGCTTGATATACTAAAATACTCTGTCTTTGTGGAGGCAGTCTTACAGAGGCACAGGCAGAGACAAACAAGAATATATGAAGAATGTTTTAATGTGTTAACACTTTACCAAAAGCAGTAGTTGGAGTTATTTTCAAATGCACTTTTGACAGGATGTTACACTTCATGTTTTTGCATTACTCATTTACTTTACAAGAGTAAAACTTATATTCATTTTATTTGCAACTTATTTTCACTCATCATTTTTTGTTTGTGCTTGGACATGAACTATCTGAAAATAATTCTGTATGGATACCTGCTCTATTTGCAGTAGACTTGTTTTGTTTCCATTTTGGCAATTGTTCAAATTTGATTGAAAGAATGTTTTTACTCACCGAGTTGGCATTTCTAAGTGTTAATCTCAGGACGCTGATAAACATGAGCACAGGCTCTTAATATTTGAAGAATCTTACAGACAGAGAATGGGCAGATGGATGGATTATTTGGTTTATAAAGGAAGTTCTTTAAAGAGAGACGGGCTGTTAAAAGCTTTGAGATATAAACATAAACATTTCCTGGTATAAATACAGGAAATGGCTCAGGCTGTCCCAGAAATGTTTATTTACAAACAACTCTTTGTTTATTTATGATTATGTTTGCTCACAGACCAGAGTTATGGTAAACAGATCACTTCAGTACACGTTATTTTCAAAACAAAAGAGAGACTTCAAATGGTGTTTACCATTTACAAAGAAAACACAGAACAAACAAAACAAACACAACAAACAAACAAAGAAAAACAAGCAGACATGTGTCTAATGAACATGGACAGAAAAACACTTCTTCATTCCTACTGGGAGAATTTCCCTCAGCATCCCTGTAGTAACTCTGCTGCCACCTTACCCACTAGGAGGTGAAACTGAATATTAATCAGATTTGTGTGTACATGACAAAAACAGTTCTTCTTATTGTTTAATCACCCAAATCACTTTAGCGCAGCCGTACATGGGGAAAATCTAATCGGATAGGAGCAGACTGTTCATTCACGCTCCAAAGCTGTGCTCTGGGAGCAATTTGGGGTTCATTTTGACGTGCAGACTGAAGGACGCGGGGTTGAATCCCTATACTTCTGATAGACAGACGACTTGCTCTTCCTTTGAGCCACAGCTGCCCCAGGGATCCAGGAGATGCTGTAAACACACAGTAAAACCTATTGTTTGCCCTCATGGTGGGGGCACGTAAAAGACGAAAAACCACAAAAATGTTTACACCAGATGTCTTATTGTTTAAATAATGAACTTCCAGTACCTACGCTGCGTGAGCAAAGTCCTTGTTATTCTGTGTTATTGTTCTATGCATGTTCACTGTCTGACAATATACAACAGGCAGCAGAATTCTAAAATCCATGAGTAAAAATGTATTCACTGTCAAGCTCACAATGCTTTAGTTTTAAAATCCATCAGTCTCATTAAAGGACAAATAACAAGCTTCTTTCCTCATATATTCTTTTCCACTGTCTCCTCTTTTCCTGTAACAGTGAGGTTTCTTTCAACAAAGCTGGAAGACACACGAATGTAAGGAATACCACTTTCTGAATGACAAATACCCATTACTTTAACAAGTAGATGAATATAACAGCAATGTAACATGTTTCATGTCTGAAACAAATGATATTGACAGTGTGAACATGTGACAGTGAAGCCTGGCATTTTATTTGCAGAGGACAAACGTTTTTACATGATTCTGCCGACATTAATGATCTCAGTGACAAAATCAATTTGAGAACTGGGCTTCACACCAATATCCTGTTTGGCTCAAAGATGTCTAAAGGAACAATGACTTACCCCAAACGGAATATATCGACTGAACACATGTGAAAAGGCACATCTTGACAAAACAGAAACAAATAAGTGGGCTTCAGTGGCTCAGTGGCTTGTCCACTTATTGGAAGATTGGAGGCTCGATCCCCCGTTTCTCCAGTGCAAGCGTCGAAGTAGCAAGATACTGAACCCCAACTGAAGCTGTGCTTCAACAAGTGATTGTGTGTGAATGGTTTGTTTACCCCTGATGAACGGGTCCGTACCTCATATGGCCATTAGAGTATGAAGGGTGTGAGAATGGGTGAATGTGAATTATGTGTTAAAGCGCTCTGAGTGAAGACACCCTTCTCTACTGGTTTATGAATTTAGCCACTAAAATCCTAATTTATGTTTCAAACCTATCAACCGACAGAACATTGATAACAGATGGTTCTGCAAAGCGTTGGATTAAAGTCAGTAGCAGAATCTTTTTACCTTTCTGTGCTCAGTGTTTTTAATTTTAATGCCAAAGTGATTTAAAGCCTCAAGATCTGGGGTTGTATATGTATATCACAATGAACTGAAACAGCTGTTTTTTTTATAAATCCACTCTAAAGCTTTCCCCCTCTGATTTTAAGGATATAAGTCCAGCCTATGTTGTGGTTTTTGCACATTTTAGATGTATTGAAATTTATTGATAGCACATTATAAATGTGGTTTATGTGGACTTCTCTTTTTATATATTTATTTTCTTGAACAAACAAGCAAAAATCAAATCAGATGTTTAAATATCAGATTACAGATAACAACATAATAATCAATACATCCAAGCAGAACACACATTAAACATAAGCTGACATGTTGTAGCATCAGGTTGGAATGCTTGTCGCAAAAAGGGCAGAACCGAGTTAATGAGCAACCATGTTGATTTATAGAAACGGTTACTGCTTTTAGTTATAGCACCTCCAATCACCCCTACAAGAATTGAGGTGGGCAAACAAAGGATGGTCAAATGTTTTCTTTGCGAGCACAGCTAATTGACATTCCTGTTGTCAAAGTAACAAGTCAAGAGGAAACTGCAAAGCTAGTAAGCATAATACACTGTTTCCTTGGTAACCATTGGTGTGTAGGCAATTGTCGACAATGGCCATGTGACAGCTCTCTTCAAATTGGTTAAGAGTAGGCTATTTTTATACTTCGACTGAATAGTTCCATGAGTGTTATATGTTTATACTCCTGGTAGGACATACACATTTTTTGTTTCTACACATAACTTCTGGCAAACACTAGTCCTGTTTTTTCAACAGCCATAAAGCTGTGATTGCTGAGGCACCTTGGCAATAATTGTATGTACACTGTCTGCTTTCCCAGCCATGGAAACTCATAACTAACTACATAACTAAGCAATTCTTTTCACGGCTGAGATTCATAGAGGCCATAGAACTGTTTCAAATGTTCCTTTGACACCACGATGAAGGTCTTGTATGGGATTTGACTGACCTGTTGGTCCGATACAAGTGCATTTCACCATTGTCTCTATTTGACTTCACTTCTATTTGTTTTGCTGTGCAGAGCAAACAAGTCTGATGAGCAATCCCATAATGATGTAAAAAATATAATTGCATAAATTTTACACAATTTAAAATTGAACTAAAATGAAAATAGTTCAGTCACAGACACATCAAGAAACTCAAGAAGCACAACGCTAACAAATAGTTATACAGTTTTAGTGGAAAATTCTCTGCTCTTTGAGGGAGCTCAAAGAATCTGATCATTTCCCCAAATAAATGATTGTTCCCTGCTTAATTGGGATAAAAAGGGAGCACATTAGAGCCAATAAAACAACAGAGCTAATGCAATCTGCCGACAGGATTCTAACAGCATCCTGATTCTAGGGAAATATTCTAAATAGAATGTGTTGTCGGCCAATTTCTTGTGAACACTACCAAGCCCTTCTTACCTGAGATATAACTCAGTATGATTACATTCAGATAAACATAACAGAAATGTTAAAATGCTAAAATGCACGTCGCTCTTAAATGCCTGCTCTGGCAGCAGAAATACAGCCTCCACAGAGATGCTGCTGACGGTCCCTGATGCATAGGCAATGTTGTGTTTGGTCTTCAATTGGCTTGGGATTAAATGGAATAAACTAACAGACAAAACACACGGAGGGCAGCACAGTGGTTAGCACTGATGCCTCAAAGCAAAACGGTTCCAGTTTGAACCTGGTTTTGAGTTTGCATGTTCTCCCTGTGCTTGTGTGGGTTCTCTCTGGGTACTCCAAAGACATGTTAGGTTAATTTGTCACTCTGAATTGACCATAGGCGTGAATGGTTAGTGACCAGTCCACGGTGCAGCCCCCCCTCTCGCCCAACTGTTTTTTAGCTGGGATTGGCTCCAGCAGTCATTAAGGATAAGCGGTATAGCCATAGGTTCACCACTGCTTGAAACATTTTGAACAAATTGTTTGTCTCTGTCTAAAGTTTAAAAATTCGTCTACCAACATCATCATCATTAATTAATCTGTTGTATCTCATTGGTTTAATTCATTCACAACCAGAAATATAAACATACTTGATGGTTAAATTTGAGATGCTGGAACGTTTGACATGCAGGTTTTGCTACATGTCTCACAGTCACTGTTGCTGTTGTTCACCAAGAAATAGTTCCTGTACCTTTAGATAGGTATACTGATGTTACTGAGGTGCACATTTGTGCATCTGTTGAGTTGATTTTGTTCGCTTGTTTAATTTGCATACACCTTGCGTTATAGTTATAGTTGCGTTGTAGTTTTGATTTGCTTTGCATATTAAAGTGGCTTTTTTCTTTTGCATGTTTTTCACATTATCAACACAGAGATGCTGGGCAGAGAAGCTCTGTTTATAGTCCTCTGGTGGAGAGAAATCTGCGTTGGCTGACAGCCATAGAGCACTAGTTTCTGGTGGTTGCTCTCTGTTTCCCTATATGTCTCTGTGGAGGGTCAAGATAGACCAGAAGCAGGGAATAAAGAAGTGGCATTAGGACGAATAAGGGCTGCAGCAGACTGGGAAACTGGTAGAAAACATATGTGAGGCCTGAATTGTGGACATTTAAAGTATACATTTTTAATTTTGATTTGAACTTAAAAGCAAATTATTAATTTGTTTATGCTTAGCACATTTTATTTATCCTTTTCATGTACATTTTTCAATACTTTTTACCAGAAGTTAACCTCGATAGGCCATTAGGATGTTTTACAAACTATTGTTGTCAGTATAACACTTTAGGATCCTCCTCTACAGGAATATAAACGAACATTAATGATTTGTAAAAGTGCCACTTGGCAATTTAACAGGAGGCATAACGTCAAGACCTGCTGTCAAGAATATCACATTACATGTGACAGTCTCTAGGGGGCACACTTGCTGTATAAGGTTGAAGATATCCACTGAAGTTATGCACAATATGAATTGTTTTTATCAATGATGTTTGAGCTGCTGTGCTAGACTGCATTAGTTTTAGTCATGGTCATTCACAATCACAAAATATTTACCTCCTGTACATCCCAGAGGAGAAGAATCCAGTGGGCTTTAGTGTAAAGTGAAGGATGAAGGAGTGAGATGCCTCCAATGAGAAGGTCTGATTCAGGAGTCAGGACACATGAGTATGAGGAGCAGGGAAAGAGCTTGACAAATGGTGATAGATTAAGATATCGAGAAGTGTCACCCCTTCTGCTGGCGGGTCGGTGTGTGCAGGTATAGAAGTGGGCTGAGGACAGGGCTGTAGGGGTTGTCTGGTCTGGAAGTTCGGAGCCTGCAAGGAGGCAATGCCAGAGACAAACTCAATCTTGTGGGTTGGCTAACTGGCAGTTCTACAGGCCACCTGTGACAATATGTTGGGTGTGTTTAGAGCAGGTGGGTTACTGTGATATCATGAGTGAGCATTGTCTATAAGAGTTTACCACTCCCGGTCTAGGAGGCCTTCTGCCCAGCATGATGAGTTTGCCATGTAGGCCTACTTGCTTTATGTCATACATCTGATATATAATCATCAGTTAATGACCACGTCAAACCTCCACACCGGTTCTCTGTTGTATTTGAAAAATGTACATCACAGTACAATAGTATGATACAACATGCCACCATGCTGTGATGGTGATGACAACAATAGCATGCATTCAGTAAAGTGCATTGGGAGTGAATGGCTTTCATGCATGAATCATACATCAAAAACAGAAAGAAACAGAGAAACAGAAATATGAAACAAAAATAACGTAGTGTCAATTATTTAGAGACGCTCCGTAATTTCACAAATCATGTTTTCGGGGGAATTCGTGCCTTAATAAGAGGAGCCAAGTGTAAGTGTCCAAAGATGAATTACAGTATGATATATTTAATAACAAAGACATGATCACAGTCTAGTAATGTGTTAGCAGTATTTACCCGGAGGACTTACACTGTATAGTGCTGCAAAGAATTAGTAAATGTCATTCCAAGATGCATTTTTTTTAAGTCTTAAAACTTTAAATGTTTTCATTTTTGTACTTTCTCAAAGTATTTTCCTTCTGCATGGTATGCAGAAGGGAAGTAAAACAACCACAAAGCATGTGCGGGACTAATGAGAAAGGAAGTATATATTAAAGAAGGAAGGAAACCATTTCTTCCAAAGCTGAGAGGGAATACATTCCACTGCAAATTGTGAACTTGGCCATGCAGAGTGTGAGAATTCTATCTGATAAAAGGTTTTTGACGTCATCCAAATCAACAGATGATGGCTAGATGGATAATGTCCAATGGACATCATAGACTTTCGGATAGGGTAATGGGGAAATGAGTTTTCTTTTTTGAGGCTAACACTGAGTGGCTCCCTCTGTGATGTTTACAACAGTGATACCAATCAAAACTCAGGCATCACCCCAAACATCCCGCCTTAATGCCACTGTTTTCCAGCCTCACATGCAACTGTGTAATGTCAACACAGTTTTATCTCTCAGTGCAAAATCTAAACACCTTGTGCACTGTGCAAATGAATGACCAACGCTTCTCAGAGAAAGATGAGGTTAATCAAAAATCACCATAAATTCATTTTGACTTTGTTAGTGCTACTTGATCTGATCATTCCATGGTACCTGAAGCAGGCTGTTGATCCAGTATTATTACGTTCTTGAAGCCAATGTGGACAGCTTGAACTGACATTTGATGACCAACATGAATGGGATGGACTGGAGTGATTGGAAATACATTTTCAAGGCACCTGTGACTCAAAACATATTTACTTCACTACTAGAGGAGTTTTAATTACTGCTTATATTATGTTCAATACCAATGTTTTTCCTAGTTTTTCCTAAGAAGTCCTACATATGCTGTACCACATGCAAGTCATGTGAAGGTGGTAAGGGTGGATTAGAATTCAAAGCTAGTAGTGGAAAGTAAGTACAATTACTGGAGTATTGAACTTAAGTCATTTTTTTATCTCCATGTGCTTGAGTATTTCCAATCTGTGACTTTTCCTTCTACTCCAACACATAAGTTCGTTAAGCCTCACCCCTCAAAAGCAGACAGGCCAATGTCATCTGGCCGTGTCATCAGCCAGCTCCAACCAGGGTCCGATAACTATACAGCTGTGGTCCATAGACACGTAATTGTTACAGATTATCTTCATTTTCAGGTTGGTTTTATGTATTTTGAGCTAGTCATGGTTAAATATTGTGCCTGGAAAATGTGTAGCAGTAATTTATGGAAACAGGAGAGGGTGGATGGAGACATGTGCTTCTAGTTTTCAAGAAGATTAAGATTACAGGGCATCAATCATTTACTAGCACTTCTATGCTACGCTTGCTACTGAAGATACAGAACATATACACTTGTGGCTTTTTAATGATTGTAAGAGTGAATCAAGACCTACCCTACTTTCTAGGAACAGTCTTAAGAGCTCCTCGAGTCTCATTTCAGGGGGAAATATTGTCCTTTTTACTCCACTACATTTGTCAGTCATAGTCAATTAAGAATTTTATGTTAAAAACTAATAAAATACAATACCTAATACCTAACGATTGAACTGCCAGTTCCCAATCTTAGTTAGGGCCCTTTGTAATGTTTCAGATGCCTATGAGCAGTTCCACCAAAGAAAGAATTCTGCTTTAAATAACTGTTTTAGGCCCAAAGAGGTAAAATGTCCAGTACCAGTCAGAAGTTTGGACACCCCTTCTCATTCAGTGGTTTCTCTTCATTTTTATTCTTTTCTAGATTGTAGATTCATATGGAAGACATCAGAACTATGAAAGAACACACATGGAATTATCTAGTAAACAGAAAAGTGTTATACAAACCAGAATATGTGTTCTCCAAAGTATTCACCTTTTGTTTTGATGACAGACTCTTGGCATTCCCTCATTCAGCTTCATGAGGTAGTTACCTGGAATGGTTTTCAGTTAACACATGTGCCTTGGGTTATATATAAGTTGTACATACATAAGTTGTGTTGTGCAGAGATAGGGTTGGTACACAGTTCTATGTGTTGAATAGCCTTATTAGGCTAATGCTCTAAATCATTATTATGACAAGAACCACTCAACTAGGTAAAGACACATGACAGTCCATCATTACTTTAAGACATGAAGGTCAATCAATGTGGAAAATTTCAATAACTGCTTTAATGGCTGTCATGAGGACTGCCCCAGGAAAGGAAGACCAAGAGTTACCTCTGCTGCAGAGGGTACGTTTATTAGAGTTACCAGCCTCATAAACCGAAAATTACCAGCACCTCAGATTAGACCCCACATAAATGCTTCACAGAGCAGACATATCTTAACATCAACTGTTCAGAGAAGACTGTGTGAATCAGGCCTTCAGGTCGAATTGCTGCAAAGAAGCCACTACTGAGGAAGAACAACAATAGGAATGATGGTGTGGGGGTGCTTTGCTGGTGATACTGTTAGTGATTTACTCAAATTCAAGGCACACTTAACCAGCATGGCAATCACAGCATTTTGCAGCTACATGCCATCCCATCTGGTTTGCGCTTAGTGGGACAATCATTTGTTTTTCAACAGGACAATGATCCCAAACACTCCTCCAGGCTGTGTGAGGGCTATTTGACCAAGAGGTCAGATGACCTGGCCTGCAAAATCACCTGACTTAAATGCAATTGAGATGGTTTGGTTGGAGTTGGGCCACAGAGTGAAGGAAAAGCAGTCGAAAAGTGCTCAGCACCTCTGGGAACTCCTTCAAGGCTGTTGGAAATTCATTCCAGGTCGCTATCTCATGAAGTTGATTGAGAGGATTCCAAGCGTGTGCAAAGCTGTCATCAAAGCAAAAGGTGGCTCCTTTATAGAATCTAAAATATAAAGCATATTCTGGTTTGAATAACACTTTTTTGTTTACTACATAGTTCCATATGGGTTCCTTCATAGTATTGAAATCTGGTGATGGTTCTCCTGGCTGTGGTTCTCTGGCTTACCATATTGATAATTATTAGTCACATCCCTAGTCCTTGTCAGTACTATAGTTGCTGTTATTATTTTGGTTGCTGTTTGTTTGTGCATCCCCCCTCCTCCTCTCTCTCTCTCTGTCCAACCTCCACCCAACACGTACCCTGACAGAAAGCCCCCCCACCTCTGAGCCTGGTTCTGTTCGAGGTTTCTTCCCACTAAAGGGGAGTTCTTCCTGCCACTGTTGCCTAATATAATATCTGATGCTTGCTCATGTGGGGATTCTTGAATCCTTCATTTTGAATTCCTGAATCATTTGGTCTCTAGGCAGTCCTATGTTTCTTACAAAATGTATTTGCTGTTACAAATTAGTAGTATATAATAGTCATTTCTGAATGAGTTTCATCTATATGTCACAGTTTCTCAGCTTGTGAAACCAGTTATGCAATGTATTTTATGGCTCTGTACCTTTTGTTTTTGATAATCTCATCCTCTCCCAAGTCCAACGAAGAGGACTCTTGGCAAGACTGACTGCACATTCATGCATTTGTTCCAACTTCAGATCTGCTGGAGGTTGAGCAGAACTTAATTTAATATACTACCAGACTCTACTCGACTAACTTATGATTCACAAAACAATGATATTATCCCAGCTCTTTTTTCAGATTGTGTCACCCAATTCACCCAGATAGTTTATTCTTCTACGACAACACTCCTGATACATGTAAATCATACAAACTTGTATGAGTATATCTGCTTCCTCCCTTTGGTGCCCTTTGAGCATGACTCCATTCCAGGCGACCCCCCTCCAAGAGGTTATAAATGGTTTTGTTAGAGAACCAATTGTTGTGGTAATGTTGTAGTCAGACTTGCAGATGTTAACAGATTGTGCTTCCTGCTTTAGTGAAAATTGCTGCAAATGCACATTAAAGAGCCTTTCTCAAACTTCTCTCCCCCACTAGCACTTAACTACAGAGTATCTGTCCACATTAATCTACCGTCACAGCTGTCGATTGTTAGGGGGTGGGTATGAAATAAACAAGTAATTGTAGGATACACTCAGTTCTCAGCGGAAACATCCATCACCATGGATACTGATAGACGCCTTGCCCGCGTTCCTGTCAGCAGCTGTAATGTGTTGTTTTTGCTGTTTCTCTGAAAATGAACGTCTTCAAAACACTGACGGTATGTTATAAACATGGACATTCATGTATGCATATTCATGTATGCATGTTTCAAACCTTACATAACTGATGGTTGAAAAACAACACAGGAATGAGGGAGACAACAAACTAGATGAGCACAGAGGTAGTTTGCTTTAGGTTGAAGATGTACAGAAATTGAATATCATTGGACTGTGTTAAATATTTCCTTTCTTAAGCCTGCTCACTTTTCTTCTCACTTTTTTTCTGTAAGGTTTTACAGGACTACTCTGCACCCATGGCCCACTTTTTCAGCTACAATTATTGTCACTTTGGGCCCTGTCGAAACATAGTGTGATGGAGAATGGCATTGGTGCAGAACTGCTTTGAGTCTTATAGGGACAGTCTCAATGTCCCTATAATCTATATATCCTATATATCTCAAATTTTAGCATCAGCTGGCAAAACCCAGGTACAGGAAGTAGAGTAATAGTTGTGTGTCAGTGTGTTTTGAAGATTCATGCTAATTATATACTATAGACCAGGGGTGCCCCTGGCTTGCGAGCTACTTTTAAAATGACCAGGTCAAAATGATCCACCTACATTAAAAATGCTAAACATATGTATATTTATATATATATATACTGAGTTTACTCATGTTGGCGTACACTGCATAACTGCAACTAATGTAACCCTTGGTATTACACATAAAGATTGACAGCAAAAATGCACATAGGTAACAAACAGTGATGTAAACCATCAATACTGCACACAAGTGAGAAGAGTAACTGGAACATTCAATACATTTATGGTCACTACCTTACTCTGATGACTTGCACTGAGTGGAGTCGAATATCCCTTTCTATCCTATTCCCTATCCCAGAATAGCCCTTCTTTAGTAGATATAAATTGGAAGGCTAACTAGGTCACTTCGCTCACTGGAGTTATACCGCGCATGCCTGTGCCCGTGACGGGCCGCCCTGTACATCACTCAAGTTGCAAACGCCATAGGGAGGATACATAAATTCATTCATTTTCTAAACCGCTTAGTCCTAATTAGGGATGATAGATGATAGATGATAGACTAAAATCTTTTTTTTTAATGTCACGCGATCTACCAGTCAATCGTCATCGACGTATTGGGCACCCCTGCTTTAGACCATATGTATTAGATCATATTTAGATCATCATATGGTTTGGAGTGACTTTATCTGCTAAACATGCACACCCCAGCTGAAAATCCAGACCTATATCTCAATCAGTTTGCTTCATCAAGAGAGGGGACAAGGGGTAAAGACATACGATGGGAGCAGGGGGACGCAAAAGGAGCGCACGTCTGACGAGAGTAGAGCAGACGAAACCCACGAAAAGCAGTTATTTTCTGTGTCCTAGGATTGGTTCATTAAAAATATTTGTTTGAAATATTTATTTACTGAATTATTCAGTGCTTGATTAGAGCTCAGATTGCTCAGTCCTACTAACTGAATTGAAACATGGCTGGAGGGTGTGTTCCTCATCATCCTCTGCTGTGCTGTCCTTTGACAAACACACTAAACTCTGTTTATAATTCTTGATAATATAAAAGTTTGCTCAATTTCCTTTTTTAATGACTTTTAATTCTTATCTACACTTCAGCATTAGTCTTGAATTTGCTTGGCAGTATTCTGGCAGTTTGTCAGCACATATGTTCGGTAAACAACTCACTGAACATGCACCATTCCCTCATAGTGAAAGGTCCTTGGACAGTCTGAGCTGCTTATCACTCAGGGCATCAAAAACATGGGGGGGGTTTGAGGTTACATGCACCGTCAAAGTCAATGTGGATTGATGCATTTAATAAAATGGAAACGTATTTTGTCCGTCGGCCGAGTGATGGATGTCAAAAACATTTCAACACTTGATTCATTGATTGATTTGAAATGGCATGCACAACAGGAAAAGTTGAAAAGATAAGTCAGGAATTGTTGTTGATTAGACCTCATTATAATGTCATTAATTTTACAAATGCCGTTGCCGCCCACTCCCACTCATGGAGTTTAGACACTGATGGTAGTGGTGAAGGAGTGAAGAACAATATCTGAAGATCTGGATGGATGTGATATGGAGCAGCACCTTGATTAACTTTGTAAAAGGACCCATAGATACTTGTTCTGATGAAAAGGTAGATAGGCTGGAGGACACAATCTGACACTGAAATCTCAACTAATAGCAGCAGACAAAGCAGAAACAATAAAGTTTGACAGCACAAGATAATTGGATCACAAAGGTCACTGCAAAATCCAATTGGTGGACCATGAAGTCTGTGTGACTGAAGCTTTGTATCTGGAGCTTCCATACCACAACAGACTAAGAATTAATAGCTTGACTTTTACATTTTTATGATTTGGAGGAAGACATCTAAATGATCAATATAACAATTGCAACATAGCAAGTAGATAAAATATGAATGCAATATTCTCTTTTTAATTGTGCATGTACAGTACCAGTTTGGACAAATCTTCTCATTCAATGGTTTTCTTTATTTGTATTATTTCTACATTGTAGATTAATAAAAGACATCAGAACTATGAATGAACACATATGAAATGATGTAGTCAACAAGAAAGTATTATACAAAGCAGAATATGTTTTATATTTTAGATTCTTCAAAGTAGCGACATTTTACTTTGATGACAGCTTTGCATGCACACTGTCCACCTGGAGGCCTATGGGCCTCCTTACCTCCAATTCATACTCCCCCTCAATTTCACACCTGTGGATGCCTTCCTGGTGACCAAGCTGGTCACAGAGGCAGGGGCTTTCACCTGCTCCCTGGACCCTATACCTACATATATGTTTCACAATGGTCAAGTAGCAGATGCATCTCAAGATTAATTGTTGAGGAGACGGTGTGAATCAGGCCTTCATGGTCAAATTGCTGCAAAGAAGCAACTACTGAGGAAGAACAAGAAGAAGAGAATTGCATGGACTAAGAAACATAAGGAATGGACAGTAGACCAGTGGAAATCTGTACTCTGGTCTGATGAGTTTAAATGTGAGATTTTTAGTTCCACCCTCCACGTCTTAGTGAGACACAGAAAAAGTGAGCGGATGGTTTCTACATGTGTGGTTCCCACCATGAAGCATGGAGTGATGGTGTGGGGGTACCTTGCTGGTGACACTGTTCAAGGCACACATAACGTGAAGGAAAATCAGCCAAAAAGTGCTGAGCACCTCTGGGAACTCCTTCATGACTGTTGAAAAATGATTCCAGATGACTATCTCATGAAGCTGATTGCCAAGAGTGTGCAAAGCTGTCATCAAAGCAAAAGATGGCTACTTTGAAGAGTCTAAAATATAAAACACATTCTGCTTTGTTTAACACTTTTTGGTTTATTACATAATTGCATATGTATTCTTTCATAGTTTTGAGATTTTCAATAGTATTCTACAATGTAGAAAATAATAAAAACAAAGAAAAACCACTGAATGAGAAGGTTTATTCAAACTTTTGACTGATATTGTATGCATGTAAATTTAATTAAATGATTTCATTTCGATATCAGCACACTTGAACTTACACAACCTTGAACCAAAATAAAATGATTTATGGTAAGCAAGTGATCAGCTTATGCAACAATAATGTTGTGTCTTGGAGTTTACACAAAATAGTATTTAAACTGCATGATTCTAATTAGTATTCTCTAAATGAAATTTACACTTAAATCTTTAAGGCCATAGGCCTAGATTTGGTTATGGACATTATGGGTGTCCCGCCAATATCAAGGTGCCGCTGGACCTTCCTTACCAATATGTTACCAAAAAGCAAAAAGTGGGCTATTAGTGTTTCTTACTTCAAAAACCTGGTGGCTTTAATGCAACCATCTTCTTATGTCACGTCTTTCTCTTAACAAAGTTGGACCCCATCTTCAGTACCATGTAGTGTTAATGTTAAGCTTGGAACTTGATGCTAGCTTGCTAGGCTAGGCTAGCCAGTTTATTGTACATACAATAGTATAATGGCAGACTGCCTACTTCCTGTATCAATATTCTATATAAAGATGTTATACTGTCATGTACTGGTGAGAAATATGTTAACATCTTTATAATTATGATGAAGTTGTAAAGAGGAAGCTATGTGGGATATCTGACCTGAGCATCTGCAACCTGCTGTCGCCCACTAGCTGTTTTTACTAGCAATTTAGGACACCAGGTCATGTTTTAAAGATCAGTTGATACAAACTTTTATCATCTTTGAAATTAACAAGTAGGATTGATATGTAACTCCCCACCCTTCCCCATCCCTCTGCCTTTCTCACTAGTGAATCAGGAGTCATATTTGTATCAGCCATTACATTGTTGACATTATATACGGGGTACTTCAGCTACAGCTTGTCCAGCTGATTAGTTTATTTATGTGTCCATGGACCATTTTATCAGGAGAATCCTGATAGCAGTGGTTAGACAAGCAGAGACACAGACAGAGACTGCAGGCTGTTGTGGTGAAATGACTAAATTCATAAACAGATTTAAAAATGACATTCACATTGATGTTTTTGAGACAGCATTGCGGCACAAAGCATCATCTTTATATGAGGTTTTTAATTATATGAGACATTTAATTTTTTCAAAATTAAATTCAGAATTATCATTTACAGTTAGTAGGAGAGTCATTCAAATAACAGCCTCTGCAGTTGAGGTAAATGAAGGCCTTTATTATTGAGGTCCTCAGGTCTATATTGCAAATTTAACTGTCCACTTTTTCTGTTTTTTTGTTTACAGTAAGAATCATTCTCTGTGAAAGGTGATTTTAACAGCTTCAACAGCAGGGTAGGTTGTTACCCTTAAAAACTGGATGGATCAGCAAACACAATTAGGTCAAACTTAGATATATAAATTTTCATGACATCTGCATTCTAGAAATATCAACAGCTAAATCAGATGGTGCAAGAATGGAGACACATGTATAGACACAGCAATTTGGAGTTCAGTGTCTTGCCCAAGGACATTCAACACTTCAACAGGACTGGAGGAGCTCATAGAGAGCTCACTGAATATTACCATGGGTTCGACAGAAGTGTGTAAGGTATAGGGTGTAGGGTGTAATTTAGGATATGATGGAGAAATGATATGAAGACACAAAGTAGGATTAACATCACTATAAAATCATCATTGAGAAGAATATTTTAAAATATTGATGTTATATTGAAATATTGATATTAAATAACACAAAATAGTTTAAATACATTAAGGTCACCATACCCTATAAGTTGCTAAACCCTATCAGATACTAAAAGTCACTATAGATGTTATACAGAGCTTTGAATAAAACAAGCGAATGTTGTGCTCCAGAATAAAACGTTTTTGTGAAATTGTATATACAACAAATCTTTTAACCCTCTGAGTAATTTCCCCAAACACAGAAAACTGAACCAATAGTCTTTATTTTGTTTCTATATATATATATAATCCTACAAATCCTAATGCAACCCAAAAGATAAATAATTTGCTATAAAACTTCATCACTAATGTGGAGTGAAATACTTTTTTTCATTACTTTTTATGGAAAGCATTTCACACTGCCTTTATGACACAGAAATTATCTATCATGAATATCACAATTAATTATGATTTCAGTTTTACTTCCTGATAAGAAATACTGTATAAATAATAACAAACTGTCTTTGGTAAACTTAATAAACCATTTAATAATAAGTGCGTCAGTAATGAGTCATTAATAAAATTAATTTTGAGTTTATCCACCAGGAAATTTGCTTTATCTTTATAGTCCTATGAAAGGAAAAAAAAGACTCATTATGTTTTAGTTTTTTACTACTATTTTTGGTTTCTCACCATTGGATTGATCAATTATGGTAATGCTGTACTCAAACTAACTGGTTCCCAGAACAGTTATTTTGCTAAAAACAAAAATAGGTTAAAAACAGACCTGACACAAGATCAGACAGGTGAGATGATAATTACTGACAGAACTAAACGCAAGAGCTATGAAAAGAAAGTTGTATAATATATTGTATTATCAGAAAGTAGTACCACAATTTCTTGTGCAGGTAGCAATTGAATGTATTAAGTAGACATATTTAAAAAGGAAATACAGTAAATGGGACCATCTAAAGGTGTACTTTTAAGATTAAATGAGACCCACTGTTTTCTGAATGTGCTCAGTTAGGAATTAGATTTCTGTGGAGGCTGCTGGATTTCAGCAAGATTATGGTAAACTGAAAATCTTTCAATATCAGTAGCTTAATATCAGTAGCTTATAGCCTACAGATATAGACCTAGCCTATATCCCTTTTTAGTTAGTTGGCTCCAGCTGTATCATTTCCTCAAAGTTTTGCTGTTAACCATCCATAAACACGGGCTACTATTTGTCCTGTCAAGCTGAAGGGCAAAAGTAGACCTCACTCACCCTACCAGTGCATGCCAGTGTAGTGTTAGAGACACTGTGTGCTCTGAATCATCCACCATAATGGTGACCACCGTCTGAATATTACAAAATGAAACAAAATATTTTTAAAAAATCATTCAAGAATATTATGGCCAAAGCTTTCTATACACCAAAACAATCATATACATTTGTAATAAGGAAAATCCAAGTAAGTGGTGCTTTTGTGACTGTTACAACTGTCCTGAGTTACAATAAGTCAAAACATTAAAAGGATACAAACTATCTTGTTTTTAACAGCGTGGCTCCACTGACAACCATTGCAAAGTCTTAGATCACATTCTGATCTGTGATTCTCTATGAGGAGACTGCCGTGATTTCTGCTGTTGCTGATTATGCTGCGGAGAGGTTTGATCTGATGGAGTCCTCTCGTAACTGATGGTGCTTCCCAGTGTCACACTCTTCACTGTGCGTGCGACGCTCAATGGTAATCCTGTAGTTTTTTCTGCACGGGAATAAAACTTGTTCATTTTTACAGTCATTCCATCCTTTCAGTTATCATAAAATCTCACTCACCAAAATCTTTAAGATAGGGAGGCAACCACAAGAACACTTGGAAATAATTATCAAAATTGTGTTGTAAAACAAAGTGAGTCATTTTCAGCGAGTGCTGTACTTACATACACAAAGCTATATCCATTCATTATATCTATCCCCCCCCGATGCAATACACTATTATATTTTTTGCTGTCAGTTCCAAATTGGGGGTTTAGATAATATGATTTAACTAAAAGCTTGTCTCCTGCCTGTGATGCTCTCACTGCATCCATAGCTCTAAGCCATCAATTAAAAAGTGATTAAAACCAGCAGAATTAGATGAGACTATGAAGCTATGAAATACCTACATTTTTATCTTTTATTATTTTATCTTAAACCATTTTATCTATGTCATCCATTTTTACAGTCAAAATCATGGCACAATTATTTTCAAATGTACTGCTAATTTGTTATTTAAAGGAACAAAAGAGTCTCTAAGCCTTTGAGGGTGAAGCGAGGACATGTGATTTAACCGACAGCTGAGCCAAACAGTACTTGAATGTTATAGTATTAGTGCATGAAAAGATAAATGTCACCTGAAAAAGTAGAATGCTATAAGTAGTGCAGTTCCCAGGACAGCTCCCACTATGACTCCAGTCAATGCTGATACTCCTAGTCCACCTGTTTGGAAGAGCAGTTGTTGGGAAAACATGCGTTATATCACACATACTGTAGATAACAAAAAGTCAAATTTCACAGGTTTCAGTAAACTGTAGTATTCATTTACATGATTTGTCTGGTATCTCTGTGTGCGCTTTATATCTTCCTCTCAGAGTAAAATGGTCAGTGTTGAAGGCAGGCAGCAGTTGAAAAGTTCCATTTACACCAAAGTAGTTGGCCACCACCTGTAAGTTAGTACACCATATTATCATTCAGTTGAATTTGCACAAGCACATTTACAATCTTCTGCCTGTTAGTGAAGATGTTACCACCTTGGGGATGGTTCATCACAATGTTGGTATTTTGCGTCTTCTTACCTCATAGGTTCCTGCCTCAACATTGGTCATGGCCATCAAAGAGAAATCTCCAATTCTGTCACCATTGACATCCATGGATACCCGGCCAGCAATTCCTGTCCAACCCCATAAAGGCAATGAGATTATTTAGCTCCACTCCGAATATCCATCCATCCATCCATCGTAAAAGTCACTTGCTCCCAGCTTTGGGTCGTTACGTAGACAAGAAATTGGGATGGGCAGGCCACTTGCCAACCCATTCAATGATCGCAATTATTTTAGTTAACCATACCATAGATGTTTATAATATCTGTGTAATATTAAGACTTATCCATGCAATATCTGACCACATAAGCACCTTCGTTTTAGTTCTGTTTTATATCTGATGTCAGGCTGTTTTATATTTTCATATTAATATGACACACACACACACACACACCCCTATATTGCCTTTTAGTGTTTCTTGTATTCAAAGCACATTTCTATGGCACATACTCATTATCAAACCGATAAATGTATTTGGATATCCTGGTGTTTTATTGATTTGTTTTCTAAATTGTTTTCTAAAGGGGTGAAGATATGTTCTTGAACAGGACCTTTAACTTAGTTCTTTTTAACTCTAAATGACAGTATTGTGGTTCTTAATAGCACATGTCAAGCATTTTTCATATATCTGAATAGGTATTAAACTGCAATCATGACATTGAGAATATTGTCAGTCCTATCTTACGAACAGTATAGGCTCCTGACATCATCAACATAACTGGTGCAATGGGGCAATCAGCCGTGTTATTTACACCTCTACCTGTTCCTGATGATGGTTTGTAGCAAGGTACCAACATCTTTTTTTAGAGTAACTCTACTCTTATAAACTTTGCAAATCTGTATTTTATTTCTTAGGATTCGAAATAACTGTATTTATATTTTGGCTTTATATTTTTACTACACGACACTCGAAACACTGTTCATAGTGGTGTGCAAATCATTTCTGTTTCAGTGTGAGTGTGTTTTTTCAGTGTGAGTAGTGTGTTTTACCTTCAAACGTTCTGTTCCACATGCGTGAGGTAATCTCTGTTCCATTCTTCTTACTGTATCCATTTTTCATGGCTTCATGCAAGGCAATAGCATACAGAACCATGGCATCATGGAATCCCTCAACAAACATGTTGACCTGAAATGGAACATATAGTCAAGAGTAAGACAGTCGCAGTGTCGTCTTAAGATAGAAATAAGAAATGATCATTTAAATACAGTAACACAGAGCTGGTATTGACGGTGCATTAAAAATTGCTATTATTATTTTAAGATTATTATTATCATAAAAGAAAATTGAAAATGAAAGAAAACTGCGAATAACTCAACCTACCTACCAAGTCTTAAAAAAAAACAAAAAAAAACTTCACAAACCCACTCACAAGTTGAGGCAATGACATCACATGTGGGGATAGATGTCAATTGATATTTTTTAAAATTGATTTTTTTTTAAAATTGTGATAGAAATTAAGATTTGTTGCAATAAGCAAGGCCCACTTTAATCAGTTATTACTACAAGTTATGCATCAACTGAGTCATGACACTAGGCCACACAAATTGAATTTCTGACGAGAAAATAGAGAAAAGACAGTAAAGCAAAGATGTGAATGAATAGACATATTAAGATGGAGGATTATTCTATGTGCCTGAGTAATAGGTGGAACTTGTAACCCACCTGCTCATTTTTGTTTTTGCTTCACAAACATATTTCAGATAGATAAGATCCATAAGATGTGTTCAAGGCTATGAAAATAATTGAGTGTGAGATAGACAGACATACGTACACTTCCACAGTCTTTGCAATCATGAAACCCGGTGTTTTTGTTGGACTTTTTCATTTCCATGGCGAAGTTTTCAAACTCTGGACTGACTGTCCTGAGCAACGTCACAGTGTTCAGGGAAGCATAGGCTTGCCTTGCATCGTTGTCATATTTATCCTCTCTCTTCCACGAGCCATTGCCTAGAATTTAATTTAAGAGGGGCAGAAACAAGGTACATTTTCCAAACATTGTTGTTAAACATTATTGTTTGATCAAAATCATTTAAAGAAATAATGCATCCACAGTAAGACATGATTAATGAGCTAATTAGCTAGCTAAAGTGCCATCCTTACAGAACAGAGGTGTTCAGGAGGAAACATGATATTTTAGGGAAAAACAATTGATAGATTGATAAAACATTTCACTAAACCTTGCCCACTTTGCCTTTACTAGCTAATTTACTTTCAGTGTGATGCTGCATGGAACAAACACCAAGTAATGTGCCCTTTATGTAAGGAGGCCAAAAGTAGAAGCGTGGGTCGGAGAGGTCAATGGGCATGACTTAATATTAGATTGTAATACAGAACGTGTATTTCACCTAGCAGATGAAGAGCAACATTATCATTCATTGGGAGTCTTGTCTGTGTCCACCTGAAGTCAAAATTCACTCTACTTTTAGCTCTGCTTTGGTCTCCATCGAGTCTAAGAACCAGAAACATCTGCAAGGTCACGTTTTATTTGCTCTGGCAGATGTATCTGGTCCCCCTCCCTTACAGACAGATTTCCTCCACCAGCTCTTCAGAGAAATATCTTTTATGTCTGAACCTTCCAATTAAAGTTATCACTTCACACTCATCATCAATATTTAATTTTAAATCTAATTTCCCTGATGTCACTGTCACAAGTTGTCATTTTTCATTTTCTCTGTCTCACAGAGCCAAAATTACAGTAAATGTTTTGCTGTACAAATGTGTATCGACTGCAATGGAGATAAGTAGAAAGCTTATTCATACACTAAGACTGCAGAACATGTATAATAATTCAGTTGGATTGTTACTTCAGTTTGTAAAAACACATATAAAAGTAATGTGATGTTAACTTTACCATAAGAAGAGGCATTGAAGAGGTCAATATTAAAGAACATATGATTGCCATTGGTCAACCGTCGTCTGTGTGCAGCCAGCATGATCTCTCGAATTTTGTCTGCTCCCATGCACATGATCACCACTGCAGATGACACAGAGACAAAGGCAGTTGTAGTCATAAAGCAGAGTCAGTAGTTTGCATGAATACCATAATATAATTCTACTAACCACAATGATCATTAGATAATTGAGATTTCCTCATTAATCATTTTTATCGGTTCATTGCTGACATCTGATGAAGTTAAACCACTTTTGAGGAAAAGAAAAACCTTTAAATAAGGTTAGATAATTATCGATTGGCAGAAATCCTTATTGACAGAAGATGTATAAAGAACCAAAAAACCAAACCAAACCACAATCTAAAAACTAATTAACTACTACTACTACAGTTAACTACTACAGTTAGATCCTGGCAGAGCAGCTTGTAATAGAATTCCTAGAAATAGACAGTATTAATTCCAGATCAAATAGGATCATGAAGAGACAAGAAGAGCACAAGACAATAAACAAAACAATAAACCCTGTAGATTATTTGAAGGGACCTAATACATACACTATGAATTTGTATATTTCATTTCATTTTCGTTTTCTCAGATTTACTTTTAGTTTAGGTGTTGCCTCTCTACCCCGCCTCCATCAACAAACCAACACATTTATTCAGATCCAAACTAACCATTTAAAACATCAGAGTCATACAATAACACTAACACAATAACTAATCAATCAGGGCAGAGGAAGACCAGCACCTCCTGTGTTCTGCAAGTCAAAATGACTGTTTTTGTTAAAGGAGTCTGGTGGCTTTGAAGAGAGGGAAGAGAGAGAGAGATAACTGTTTCAGTTCCCTGTAGGAAAGACCTAAATAAAGTGTAAAAATCCTAAATATAGTACACTATACAATATAGTACACTATACTAAATATAGTGTACACTTTAAGTTGATTTATTTCCTAGGTGAGCATTTAAAAAAAAAAAAGCACATTGCTCAGCGTCCACTCTGAAACTCCTGCCTGCTTCTCCAAACTGGGGGTGTGCTGACCACTATCTACTGTACAGTACTGACAATACTTAATTCAATGCCACTTCAAAAATCATTTTAACATTACCTGTGTGGTCAATGATTTTCAAAAATGATTCGGCTAATTTGAAATATTGCACCATACAACCATCAAATAGGACAATTTGAGAACCAATATGACAACAGAAAAAAAAATAAGACAACAAGACTGTAAAAGCTCATCAAATGGGCTGATGTAATGTCTTTTTGGATGCTCTGCAGTTTGCCTACCAGGAGAACATCCGTTACCTGATTTTCCTGCTACAGAGCTTATTCCCAACTGGACAAAGCTGGGAGCACAGTGAAGTTCTTTGACTTTTCTAGTGCTTTTAACACATTACAGATTCTACTGTTGGGCTACAAGCTCAGGGCTATGCAGGTGAAAACAATCTACTTGTGTCCTTGATAACGCATTACCTGACCAGCAGGGCACAATGTATAAGGCTGGGGAACTGTGATTAGGACTAAGGGGGACTCCAGGGAACTGTCCTCTCCTACTTCCTGTTTACACTTCCTCTATACACCTCTGACTTCAGCTACAACTCGGACTCATACAACCTGCCGAAGTGCTCTAATGATTGTGGGGTGTCAGGAAAAGGAGGAGGAACGCAGACCCTGGTGGATGACTTTGCTGGGTGACTGCCATGACACACTGACATCTTTGGAACCAAGTAGAAAGTCTTCTTAACATTTCATCTGGGACATTGATGTCGTATATATATGAACGTATAGTGTTGTGTGTAGTCAGTAAAATAAAAAAAATTAAAGAATAAATATGGTTTACTGTAATGCAGGCTGAGTATACTTTGTATTTTTACTTATTTTCTAAATTTCTTTTAAAGTTTCAATTAATCAAAGCCACTGACTGAAATGTTTTTCAGTATTTGTGGCATAGACAGGCCATACCATAATGTTCACAATCCTAATTCAATTCTCATTTAACCAACAATGTTACTCTCACACATCAACTTGGTCATTACAAACATGTTTAATCGTAAAATATAAATTTGGCACTCCAGCCATTTAAGATTCGTTTAAGATTTTAGATTAAGAGACTGGGACAGAATTGAGAGGGCTGGGTGATCTTGGTGGAATTATTAAAAAGAGGAATACCTTTCAATTGGCCTATGATTATTCATGAAAGTTTGATGTGCATATAAGCACAGAGGTTTTTCTGTAGTAAGTTTGCAATAGCCTGGAACTAGCTGCAAAATTTAACCAATGGATTTCCAATGCGTGTCACTCCGATTAGAGCCTGCAGATAGAACTGCTGCGTCCAAATGGCTGTAGGAAAAGTTAATCAGCTTAAGGATCCCATAGAGCATACAAGGGTTTGTGTGATCTTAGCAATGTTTATGTGGGAGTGCTTTCAGCAAATATAGGGACCAAAATTTAACAAAAATTGGTGTGGTGAGCATGCTGTGCTGCTCAAAGGTGGATGATAGATAGAGTAATACAGCTCATATTCATGAACTTTGCAGGCAAGAACACTAAAGTGACATCATATTCAGAATTATCCCTTTATCTAACCATACGCTTCCAAAAAGGATTCAGGCAAAGTGAGCCGTACAGTAACAGCACTGCCAGCTGTGTTATCAGTGACAGAAACCCAGTGGTGTAGCTATTTGCATTTGTTGCCCTATTTGTTTTAAACTAAACATTGAATCGTTGAAAGTAATGCAGTGAGCAACTGGATTCATATAAAATTTTCCTTTGGTGTCCCAGTGATTATAAAAGTAAATAAACCAAAAAACAAGTAGTTAAACAACAATTTGCAACTGGAAACACAGCAACCCCAGCGTCCATGTTAATAAAGAAGATTCAGAGTCTTGCTGGAACATTCCTCACAAGTCTGTCACTTAAACACACCTCCTGAAATATCCCTTGAGTCGGTGGGACAAACTTCACCTCAGTCCTGCCAGCACTATAGCACCCTTTAATTACACTGGGCTCTACACACACTACTGGCCCTGTGTGTGCTCTGCAAGCCATTCCATGGGGCAGCGCTTGCAGCCAGCAATATTTCAAAACTTCTCGATTTTCCTTTTTGCAGGGGCACTGATGCTAGTTACAAATTAACTCAGGAATGGGGCAGCACATGGTGCATTTACTCAGTGCCCACAGTATATTTCAAGCACCATGTGTTGGCCATAAACCTGTAAAGCTAAAGCATATGCAAATGGGGGACTGTTGTGCAAGTTTGTAATAGCAGTGCTTTAAAAACAAGGATTTATGTTGTTGGATCCATCTGTCAGAGAGATGAATGGGATAAAGAAAACATAGTAAGGTGGAGCACATTCCTTTTAAAATGAATATGTCTGAAAAGAATTTGTTGGATAGAGCCAAACCTTGCCATAACAACATACTGTCGATTACCAAATTGACTGAATGACTGGATAAGCTGACCAATGACTTCATGTTTGTTGTTATTAACAGCGTTGTCTCTGGTTACATATTGCTGTCTTTGTCTTTTTCAGGCTGAATCTTTAAGGGTACACATTATGCAAACTTCACTTTTTGATGTTTTTTCAACATAAACATGTTTCCATCCTTTTTCTCCTGCTCCATCTTTCAATAAATGTGTGGGAAAACACACCGTTTAGATTGGCCCTTTTCTGAATTTCATGGCTTGTTGAACATATGACCTCCTTCAACCCTTTAGTAGGCTGATTACCCACTAAAAACCTGAATCCACCTCGCTCTCTGCCATCGTTGTTACCTTGCAACAATGGCTTGCTGACTCAGGAAAAAAACTCAGAAAAAAGATGGCGAAAGTACGAGTAAGGTGCATCATTTGTTCTGCTTTTGACTGAATAACAGTCTTCATATCAACCCACCATCTGGGGAAGTGAAGACCCAACAAATTTGAAAGGAAATGTGATGGAAGCGTCCCTCAATGACTGCAAAACTGAGTGTTATTTTACTCTACATTTATTTTCTGAGGGCACATAATGGCACAATCTTAAGTCTGATAAATTGATATCAGGCTGTCCATGACCTGACTTCAGATTTCAGAAGCTAGATGTTCTGCTATGTTTTATGGTTTTTACTGTCTATATGACAGGTTAGCCTATTGAACTTTCCATTAACATGTTGCAAACCTAATTCTAATTCTAACTCTAAAGTATTTCCCTTTCAGACAACACTAGCTGATATGGGAGTTGGTGGGCCATGCCTTCCTAGCTGATTTGGAGCTGACCAATGAGAGAGGAATGGGTTTTTAGGAAGGGGGGCCTTAAAGAGACAGGAGTTGAAATGGAGCATTCAGAAAGAGGGTGAAAAGAGCAGGTTGCAGTCAGCACAGTACAAAAAAAATATTTTTTAAACTTTACAGCATTCAAAAATATTCTTTAAAGACCCTCAAACAAAAGTGTGTATCCAAAAATGAGCATAATATGTCTCCTTTAAGAAATTTAGTCCTTGCCTTAAAACTATGCAGCAGGCCATGGACAAGTTCTCTCCAAACACAAAGACTTTATACAGACTCAGGATGGAAGTGCATGTCCCAGGAGGATTAGCATCAGAAATTGACCAATCACAAGAGTGGTGCTTCATTTTTTCCTCCTGAGAAGTTGCTACATGTCGTAATATTGTGCAGTTAAGGGTACAAAAGTCTGTAGCAAACTAATGAGGAGATTTTTACAAGAAAAACATGACTTTCTCATCCCTGCAAATTATTATACAAAAGCATAAAAACAATGAAGAAGGGTGAAGGTTTATCATGAGTAGACAATAATTAAAAAAAATGTTCTCAATAAATCTTACATATACTATTATTACAGTGTTTGCCTCATCAGGATGGTATTCCAGAAGCACAGAAATACTGAACTTATCTAAACTTAGGTGAGCAAGGCATCCTTCGGCCGAGCGGATCATCCAATATTAGGTGTTTTGTCTTGAAACTATGGTCACAATTAACTTGTAAAGACACGGGGGTTCATTGTTCATCCCCTCATCTGCTGAGCTATACATGTATTTTTAGCTAACGTTACACTACGTCTAACATATCTCGTACACCTAAGTAACAAGGCTAATGCTAATGAATCTTCAAAAACATCAGTCTGACTGGTGACTTAACGCATTAAAGCAATTAAAAAATCATTGTAAACCATGGCTTTTATTTATTTGTATGGCTGCAATTACTTGGACGTTTCATAAAACACACAGCAAAAACACAACAACAATTCATTAATAACAAATTCTTCTTCTGTCAAGCAATGTAGTTGATCAGCGATATTTTGTATAATGGCTGCCAAGCAACACATAGATGCAGCAACACAGAAACGCAGTGGAAAGCATGCTTAAAGATTAGGGTGATTATTAGCATTTATCTGGATATCACCATTAATTGTGCAATCAGTGCCAGCAGCAAGGACATTACTTCAACATCATCTCTTGTGTAGTAGTAGTAGTAGTAGTAGTAGTCTCTTGTAGTTTGGCTATAAAGATTGCAGGAACAATTCTCATTTATGCCACTGACATATTTTCTCTTGCCTCTGGGCCTGGATCAGAAAGAAATAGCAGTGGTTGGTGTAGATTGTCTCCGTGGTGACTGCTTTACAAATCTGTGGAACCCCATGGGCTCTCCCGTGTACCTAAGGGTATGAACACCCTTCCCATTATGTTGCAGTTAAACTATAATCAACAATCTACAATTGGCAACTATTTCATCACTTCCCCCTAGCTGTTGTCACTTGCCAGTGATATAATTTTTGTTACAGTGTAAACAAAAATTATATCACTGGAAACATAACGTAACAAGAGAAAGGTGAACTTAATAGAATACAAATAAATACATGCAAGCCAGCTAAAGTGACATTGTTCACTTACCATTGACTGTTTGTATAGCTTGTCCGTTTTGAATTGAGATAAAAGGCCTGTGGATTGGGCAGCAACAACGAGAGGTATTTCTCCAAAGAAGTGACAGGCATTTTTATATATACATACCCACTGTGTCCTAAGTCTTAGGCAGTTGTAAAGAAATACTGTAAAGTAAGGATGCTTTAATATATATATTATTATATTATATATATTTGGTCCGACCACCCTTTGCCTTCAAAACAGCATAAATTCTTTAGGTACACTTGCACAAAGTCAGGGATTTTGTAGGATCGGAGTCAGGTGTATGATTAATCAATTATACCAAACAGGCTAATGATCATCAATATCAAATATAGGTTATTCATTCATCATTAACTGAAACAGAAACAGCTGTGTAGGGTTATAACAGCCAAACTTTGCTAGCATGGTGAGGTTGTGGAAGACAGTTTCATGCCACAGGTCATACACCATGGCAAGACTGAGAACAGCAACAAGACACAAGTAGTTATACTGCATCAGCAAGGTCTCTCCCAGGCAAAGATTTCAAAGCAGACTGAGGTTTCCAGATGTGCTGTTCAAGCTCTTTTGAAGAGGCACAAAGAAAAGGTGACTCAGTGGTCGACCAAGGAAACTTGCAGTGCAGCAGATGAAAGCCACATTGAGCTTACTAACCTTTGAAATCAGAAGATGTCCTGCAGTGCTATCAGCTCAGAACTAGTAGAAACCAGTGGGACCCAGGTACACCCATCTACTGTCCACAGAAGTCTGGCCAGAGGTGGTCTTCATGGAAGAATTGCGGCCAAAAAGCCAAACCTCCGACATGGAAACATGGCCAAACGACTCAATTATGCATGAAAACATAAGAACTGGGGTGCAGAAAAATTGCAGCAAGTGCTCTTGACTGATTAGTCAAATTTTTAGATATTTGGCTATAGCAGAAGGCAGTCTGTTCACAGAAGGGCTGGAGAGCGGTACAGTAATGAGTGTCTGCCGGCAACATTGAAGCATGGTGGACTTTCCTTGCAAGAGCTGCATTTCTGCAAATGGAGTTGGAGATTTGGTCAAGATTAATGATGTCCTCAATGCTGAGAAATACAGGAAGATACTTATCCATCAAGCAATACCAGAGTCCTGGAAATGATGGTATGGCCCCCTTAGAGCCCTGATCTCAACCTTATCGAGTCTGTCTGGGAGTACATGAAGAGACAGAAGGATTTGAGGCAGCCTACATCCACATAAGATCTGTGGTTCTTGGATCTCCAAGATGTTTAGAAAAAAACTTACCTGCCAAGTTCCTTCAAAAACTGAGTACAAGTATGCCTAGAAGAATTGATGCGGTTTTGACCCCAAACACAAAATATTGGTTTGATTTAGATTTTTCTTCTGTTGACTCACTTTGTATTTTGTAAATTGCTACAAAATAAACAATAAAATTGTATATCTTTGACAGCATTCTTACTTTACAGCATTTCTTCCTAGACTTAAATTATATATATATATATACACACACACACACACACACACACACACACACATATATATGCACACACACACACATATATATGGCATACACACACGTATATATATACATATATATAATATGTAGTGTAGACAACTGCCTTGATATGAATACAGTATTTAGCTCCCCAACTGTTTTTGTGCTAAATTCAAAAGAAAGCTAAGTTTTACTTATAGTACAGTTGCATCACTTAGTGCAACCAGAATCATTACCTAAGAAATGCCATTTGTGGTTTGGGCTCTCCACAAGCAAAAATAATGTCACCATTTGAATTAACATATAATTGTTTTTGTCCCACCACTGTCCAGTTTAACTGTAACTGATTCTGCTCTATTACATCATGATGTTCATCTCAGCCACGGGTATATACAATTATAAATGCACAGCCGCAGGCATTATCTTTGCCAGACCTGTTGCACAGAAGCTGATGATGTACTAACAGCTGCCTTTGGTAACCTGTGTTTTCAGTCAAGGAGAAATAGAGATGAACAGAATCAATTAAGGATATTATTGCTGTAATAAACCTGCTTTAGTACAACTTGGGTCTTATTTTTGCATTTTTTACCATCATTCATGGTGGTTAGCTGGCACTGTCCAAGTGCGTTACTTAGAACATCTGGGAACTCATAAAACATCATAAAAAAGTAAAGACAAGAAAAGAGCAATAAAACAATAAGACAGCTTGGAAACAACCCAGCAGTTTATCAAAATTATCATTTTATTTGGAGGTCAAACTGCAAGTGGTCACACCAGAAATATTTGTTTTAAAGCAGAAAACTGTGCAAGCAACTACAGTAAGTGCAAAGGTAGGTAGGTCAAACTTTGACTTTGTAAACAACAGACAGTTAGGGTAATAATTTTACCATTTGTCTCATTGGCTCAAACTGAAAAAAGGATCCTTTATCTTCACTGTGCAGTGAACTAATGATGTGAAATATACATTCAATAGTTAAAAATGACAAGCCTGTCAAGGGCTATGTTCCTATAGATGGTTCTGTTTTGGATCCAATTCCAGTCTGATAAAATATCTGTTAGTTGAACTCTGAGGCTTATACATCTATTTATATAATATCTATATAAATCAATTTGTGACCACAGCTCCTTTGGCTCACCACAGCAGAGTATAACAATTATTAATACAACTGTTGTTGCCACTGCTGCCACCCTCACTGATTTATCTTTAACCAAAGTATTGCACAATATGAAATGCCATTGATAAGACAATGATGTTAGATAGCTGAGCATCTAAACAATATTATTGCCTGCTATAATCAAGACTGCTGGGGAATGTATTCTACTGTGCGTATGTGTTTGTAACAGAGCAACAGAAACAGCTGGATCTTATCTAATTCAGCTAGAAAGTAAATAAAGCAATTTCCCAAAAAGGTTTAACTGTTCCTTGAAACCTCTATGTGTACCATATCAACAATGATTATCAATAATCAGTTCAAGCAAATCAAGTTAATAGTTGAGAATCAGGGCCAGGTACAGTAAGATACAGATACAGTCAGTCAGGTTGTATAATACAGAAGAAATCTAAACTATAGATTTGTGCATGTAGACATAAATTTTCCATTTATTACGTGACACCCAGCACAATTTTCACACTTATGTACTTCAATTGAAATATCTTTCATGTCTGCATCACATTTTTTTCAGTCGGGACTTGGAAGCACAGAAGCTGTTTTTTCCTCATTTATTTGTATAACTGCTATATTACTCAACATTTAACCACAAGATTTTATTCTTTTATCTCTTTATCTAAATTTTATCAGTCCATTTGTGTTGATAAAAATTGACAGTGACCACCAGTGGGTCCTGATGCAGGCTCATAAAATTGAAATGAAGAAATAAACACAAGGATGAAATCACAAGGTTACAGGTAGAGTAATATAGCAGGCATAGTAAAAAACAAATAGCAAATGAGAAAAAATGAATGGGAATTTTGTGTCCATGAATCTAAAATTTTATGACTATAACATAAACTGCCATGACGCTGGGTTGTACTACAAGTTTGAAAATGAAAAAAAAACTGGGGAGGCAGAGTTATAAAAAGTGAACTTACCAGACCTTCCCCGTGGGGACAAATGAAATATCTGTCTATCTGTCTAACTATCTAGCCTGCGGCTCGTCTCTGCTACAGGCTAGAGGCTGGAGGCTCATGGCTACATTAGCCACTACTAGCACAGCACATCCAAAACGCATTATTTTCCCACCGGTTTTGCCCTGCTGTGTTGTGATTTCTGTTACTTGTTGCTTTACGGTATTCTTGTGATTGTAATTATATTGATTGGACTCCTGTCCTGTCTGGAATAAGTTTTAGTTCAAGCCTCTTGTGTGGCAGATAGAAAACTTGTGGCGGGCCATGTAAAATATGAGTCGAGACGAGGCAGATCGGGTAGAGCTCCGGATATCAGGATACCATTTGAGTGCATGCGTTACGAGACATCCCCTCAGGTTGCTAGTGCTGGAATGATAGCCTAGATCTAGCTTACATAGCTTGCATACAAATTAATCTTGTTCCACATTTACTTTACTTACTGGCCAAAGTTCAAAGAATTTCCAATCAATGCTTTCTTAGGTAGCTTGGAGCCCATACCATTTTCTCTGTATCTGTGGCAGAGTTGAGCTATGAAGCAGATTGTGTTTTTATGATGATGGCGGTGCGCATAGATGCAGCGACCCCTCTAGGGATCAGCGAGAGCGAAAGTTTTGTGTGCCTTGCCTATCCCAGATGTTCAGTCTGCAAAACTTATAGCCAAGAGACTAAACATCAAGGCAAAGCAAGATGAAAGACTTGCGGCGCTTGGTTGTGTTTTGGACATACTACGCCGGTACGGAACCCTATCAGAGACTACGCCGGCAGCCACCCGAGAGAGGAGGAAGCGCAGGCGGCTCTAATGTAAACGATCGAGTCTATGGATGAATAGCCGACAAGCTGGCGGAGCTAAATGTAGGGCAGTTGAAAAAGTTGAAAAAACTTATGCAAGATTTTAAGAAGCTGAGGGACCACAACAGTCGCAGTCTGGTTGCCATACTAACAAGTGGTACGACCAGCTCGACGCCATACTGGGCCACAGACCACCATATTCTGGCACTCCGCCATATGTCATCAGCCTGATTTGAATAAGAAGGTTCCAGGTTCGAATCTGTTGGCCAGCAGGTATGCAGTTTGAACCAGCAGACTGCAGCATAAAACAATAAACTTGCCACCACTGACTAGTAGAACATGTGCAACATTTTACTGCAGACATCAAAGGGCCTAAGCCTCCAGAGGAAAAACAGCTTGGCCTGTCCCTTTCTGTAGAAGGCATTTGTATTCAGGGACCAGTCCAGCTTGTGGTCAGGGACCAGGTTCTTGTATCATGTTTTTGTAGGATTGCACCACCTCCATGTCCTTTCCTCAAATGTTGACTGGGTGAAGTGGGGGCTTAGACCTGCAAAAGTCCACGACCATATCCTTTAATTAACCAATCTCTTTTAATTTAATTTTCTAAATTCTAATAGACTATTGGAGGATTTTCAGTCAGGTTTTAGAGCAGTGGTGAAGGTTACAAACGACCTCCTTATGGCATCAGACAGAGGACTTCTCTCTGTCCTGGTCTTGTTAGACCTGAGTGCTGCTTTCGACACCATTGACCATCACATCCTGTTACAGAGACTGGAACAGTTCATTGGTATAAAAGGAACTGCATTAAGCTGGTTTAAGTCCTATTTATTAGATCGATTTCAGTTTGTACACGTTAACAATGAATCCTTTGTCCACACTAAGGTTAGACATGGAGTTCCACAAGGTTCAGTGCTTGGACCAATACTCTTTATCTTATATATGCTTCTTCTGGGTAATATTATCAGGAAGCACTCCATTAATTTCCACTGTTATGCAGATGATACACAATTATATTTATCAATAAAGCCAGATGAACCCAATCAGTTGGCTAAACTTCAAATCTGCCTTAAGGACATAAAGTCCTGGATGAGCTTTCTGCTGCTAAATTCAGATAAAACTGAAGTTATTCTGTTTGGCCCCAGACACCTCAGAGACACCTTTTCTACCAACATAACTGCTCTGGATGGCACTACTCTGGCCTCCAGCTCCACTGTGAGGAATCTGGGAGTCTTATTTGATCAAGATTTGTCCTTTAACTCCCACATTAAACAGATATCTAGAATTGCCTTTTTCCATCTACGTAATATTTCTAAAATCAGGCCCATCATATCCATAGATGATGCAGAAAAACTAGTACATGCATTTGTCACTTCTAGGTTGGACTATTGTAACTCATTATCAGGCTGCCCCAATAAGTCGTTAAAGACTCTCCAGCTGGTCCAGAATGCTGCCGCTCGTGTTCTGACGAGAACTAAAAGAAGAAACCACATTTCTCCTGTACTGGCTTCTCTTCATTGCCTTCCAGTAAAAGAATAGAGAATAGAGTTTAAAATCCTTCTCCTCACCTATAAGGCTCTTAAGGGTCAGGCCCCATCATATCTTAAAGAGCTCTGGTTGCTGGAACCTGGGGGGGGGGGTACTACCCCACTAGAGCACTGCGCTCCCAGACTGCAGGTCTACTGGTGGTTCCCTAAGTCTCCAAAAGTAGTGCAGGAGGCAGAACCTTCAGCTATCAGGCTCCTCTCCTGTGGAACCCCCTTCCAGTTTGGGTTCAGGGGGCAGACACCCTCTCTACATTTAAGAGTAGACTAAAAACCTTCCTTTTTGACAAGGCATATAGTTAAGGGCTGGATCAGGCCTTAGACCAGCCCCTTGTTATGCTGCTATAGGCTCAGACTGCCAGGGGACTTCTATGGTGCACTGAGCTCCTCTTTTCTCTATCCTCCTCTTCCTCTCCATCATTATGTCTCATGTCAGCCAAATGTCTGCCTCTAACTTGCTATCTTGCTATCTTTCTCATCTCTCAGGTTCCTGTGGATCCTGGTCCTGGTCCTGGTCCTGCTGATGTGGTTCTCTGCTTCATGAATCACTGCTGCGGATCGTCGGACACTTGTCATGTTTTTCAATAATATCATACTGCTAATCTTTTCGTCACATTCCTATTGTTAGTGCTATCGTCACTGCTAGTACGTTGGTTGCTGTTTGTGTTGTCTCTCTCTCTCTCTGTCCAACCTCCACCCAACGCGGACCCCTACAGAAGCCGCCCACATTGAGCCTGGGTGTGTTCGAGGTTTCTTCCCATTAAAGGGGAGTTTTTCCTTGCCACTGTTCCTTGCCAATTCTTGAATCCTTAATTTTGAATTCCTGAATCGTTGGGTCTCTCTCTAATTAAAGAGTTTGGTCTAGACCTGCTCTTTATGTAAAGCGTCTTGAGATAATGCTGTTGTGAATTGGCGCTATATAAATAAAGATTGATTGATTGATTGATTTAATTAAGAGAGAGACCCAACAATTCAGGAATAAAAATGAAGGATACAAGAATCCAAACATGAGCAAGCATCAGATATTCTAGTAGGCAACAGTGGCAAGGAAAAACTCCCCTTTAACGGGAAGAAACCTCAAACAGAACCAGGCTCAGAGGTGAGAAGGTTTCTGTCGGTGTCCATGGAGGGCCCAGGTAAGAGAGATGCAGCCACAGTGCAGCCACACGCTGATGTGATAGAAGAGGGGATGGGTGAGTCTGTGCCATAATGGATCTTCTCCTCCAGTAGTTGTGGATGGATAGTGTTGACCGCTGCTGCTGATGATGGCATCGTCCACACCCCCAGGTATGACTGGTAGGTAAACTGTAGAGGGCTCATAGACGACTTAACGTGCAGCCTCAGGTGCGTTAAGACCAGCCCTCCAGCAATTTCATTACATGTAAGAGCAACTGGTTGATAGTCTTTGAGGTGGGGGTCGTCTTCTTTGGCACAGGAACCAGGCAGGACATCTTCCACAGCACAGGTATTCTCTCCTGGATCAGGCTCAGGTTTAACAGGTGTTGCCGAATCAAGGCTGGCACATGTCTTCAGGACCCGTAGGCTAATACTTTCGGGACCTGGAGCCTCTTTGGCTCGCGTTGAACCCTGTGAGTTCATTCCAGTACACACATCCCTTACCATTGTTCTCCTGGAGTTTGGCCTCCAGCTTCAGCTTCTGTGTGGCACACAAAGTACATCCCAGTCTGTGGACTCAAAACAGTCCTGCAGTGCCTCGCTGGTTTCCTGAGTCCACCTCCTCACAGTCCATGTGGATACAGGCTGCCGTTGAACCAGGGGGATATATGTCGGTGTCAGCAGGACCAGGTTGTGATCAGATCTGCCCAGAGGGAAAATGGCAGTGCTGCTGTATGCTTACTTAACATTAGCATACAGGTCCAACAAGTTATTTTCTTTTGTGTTGCAGTTAACATAACTGATGAAAAGTTGGTAGAGTTTTGTCTATTGTCACACGATTTAAGTCCCCACTACTAGCTACAAAGGCATTAGTACGTTTTGTTGGGAGTTTTGCAACAGGAGAGAGAAGGGCATCACTTGCGGCCTCTATATCAGCTGATGGTGGGATGTAAACTGCAACAAAAATGGCACATGTGAACTCCCTTGGCAAATGATAGGGGCACATCCCAACAGCTAACAGTTCAATATCTGGGCTACAAAGACATTCCTTCACATGAACGTGAGCAGGATTATGCCACCTCTCACTCATACAGTGCAATCCCATCATCTTTCTTCATAACCCTCTGAATAACGTCCCTGTTAGCCTGAAAGGTCCTGAAGCCAGGGAAAAGCTAGTGTGATCTGGGATGTGCATGTGCAGCCACATCTCAGTGAAACACATAATACTGCACTCACAGTATTCCCACTGGTTGCCGATCAGTGCGCTGAGTTCATCTGTCTTATTCCCCAAAGACCTCAGGTTCCCCATCATGGTTGCTGGCACAGACAGTTTATGTTTCCTCCTTTTAGCTCTCCTTTTAGCTCCAGCCCTGCAACCCCGGCATGTCCTCAACAGCATAAACAATGCCCTCACTGCTCTTACACAGTGTAGATAGTAGAAGAGTAATGGTGAGTTAAACTTCCAAAATTGAAAGTAGCCTTGTCAACTTGGTAGAGTCAACTAAAAACTTGAAAAACACACCTTAACACAAGAATAAGTTACAGAAATGACAAGAGCTGCAGCAACAGGCTGCTGCGGATCGTCGGCCACTCATCATGTTTTTCAGTAATATCATACTGCTAATCTTTTAGTCACACTCCTATTGTTAGTGCTATAGTCACTGCTAGTACGTTGGTTGCTGTTTGTTCTCTCCCTCTCTCTCCCTCTCTCTCCCTCTCTCTCCCTCTCTCTCTCTCTCTCTCTCTCTCGGCCGCCCACATTGAGCCTGGGTCTGTTTGAGGTTTCTTCCCGTTAAAGGGGAGTTGCCACTGTTGCTCAATATAATATCTGATGCTTGCTCATGTGGGAATTCTTGAATCCTTAATTTTGAATTCATGAATCGCTGGGTCTCTCTCTAATTAAAGAGTTTGGTCTAGACCTGCTCTTCATGTAAAGCGTCTTGAGATAACGCTGTTGTGAATTGGCGCTATATAAATAAAGATTGATTGATTGATTGATTAACAGCACTCCAGGTTCCTGGGATGGACAATCTCCCAGGACCTGAAATGGTCCCTGAACATTGACTCCATCTTCAAAAAGGACCAACAGAGGATGTACTTTCTGCACCAGCTAAAGAAGTTGCTGACGGGTTTTACTCTGCAGTCATCCAGTCAGTTCTCTGTACACCCATTATTGTCTAGTTTGGATTGGCCACCCAGCAGGACAGACACAGACTGTTAGGACAACAGATGAAATCATTGGTGCCAACGTACCCTCCATCCAGGACTTATACATGTCTAGAGTCAGGAAATGGGCAGAAAACAACCACACAACCACACAACCTGTTCCATGTCCTACCCTCCGGCAGGCACCACAGATCACTGTACGCCACAACAACCAGACATAAGAACAGCTTCTTCCCACAGGCCTCTGCACTATTGAACATTTAGATGAACAACACTGTAGGCAGCTATACCATGAGCCAACCAATCAGCTTGCTCCGAATGGGCACTGAATGTACTCTGAATAGCCATGCCCCAAACAGGCACTGCACTAGTCTGGCAAATTAAGACCTAATACAATAACTCATTAATGTTTTTCATTTTGTTGGTGTTTACTCAGTTTCATAATGTCAAGTAGTCCTTTTGGTGTCTAAGTAATAATCAAGTTTGCACTTTACTTTTTGTGTTTACTTTTACAAGGACTTTTAAGAGACTTAAACTCAAGTCAGCTTTGGGATGTCAACTTAATACTTTCACTTGAGTCACTTATAAGACAAAAGTAACTGTACTTTACTGCGGACTGTCAGTACTTCCTCCAATCTCCAAAAATAATACTGGAACAAGTATAACAACAAGCCCAGGTCAACAACACAAGATTGGTGCAACTGCAAAAGTTTGGATTGAAATTAGATATAACTGGCAATGCCTAGAGAATGCCCTTTCACACATGTGGCAAACAACCACACAGTCTATGCACACAACAGGAGACTGTCTGTTTCCGTACTCCGTTTGGCTTAGGCGAGGGTTGCAGAAGGCAGGAAATTATGCAAAAGTGCGCTGTGGTTGTAATTCAGGCCCAGTCAGGACTACACTACTGTAGTCCAAACAAAATCCTGGAGAACTACATAAGATACACTAACTAATTACCTTACTGCATCTCTGGATATCTGTGTGGCTGTCTGGTTTCAATCACTGAGCCTGGAAGGAGTTTGACTTCAGGGCCTTCTGGTAGAGACTTCAGGAAATAGATAATGTACTTTAAATTCCGACAAAATCAATTAAGGAGCTTGGGTCATGGTGGATGAAAAGGTGGACAATAGAACTTTTATCTGGGAGACTGTGGTTCAAATCCTGTGTTGATACAAAAAGGTGATGTTGATAGTTTACTTTTACACACACAGGCATACAGTGTGGGTATAGGGGAGGCGGTGGGTATTCTTTAGGGTTTATTTGTTTTAGGGTTTAGAGTTATTTCTTTTTTGGGTTTAGGGGTTACTTTACAGGTTTATCATGGCTTACAAACTGAAATGCACACAATGTTAAATCAGATGACAAACACAATAAAAGCTTTGTTTTGATTTGAAATATGTCCAGGTAAGTTTGCTTTGTAATTTGTCTTTGCAAACAATGAAATAAATGCATTATGTCCAGTCTGAGGCATTTAATCAGTTTCTTACTGCTAAAACTAGTACAGAACACAATAAAAAACTAATATTTCATGGAGCAATATAAACTCACCTTTATACTGTTATATTGTGGGAAATGGCACTTTTAGGTGTCAATTAAATTAACATTTTCCTGCCATGCCTGCCCTTGCCCATCACTAATCATGCACCCCCCATTTTTCACTAGAACTAAGCTCATGCTTGCATATACTAAGGTCTCATGTGGACAACAGAGCAGGTCTTACAAACCACTTGGCTTCCTTAGCATTGCTTGTGTGAATATGATAATGTACGTCAGTATATATCAAACAGAATGACTTTTGTGGTTTCCCATCCAGAAGCTCCGGATTAGCCCATCTTTGCGTACGCTGTGAATGTTCACAACTGCAACATTCGTGTGGCGGATGATGTGTGTCACCAGGATGTGGGCAGCAAGGTTGTTTGAGGCTTGGCATTCTCCATCCTCAACACTTGATACTCAAGTATAATCTGCAACTTGGGAATGATCACATCCACACATCAGCAGACTGCCCCATTTGTCCTGAGCTGCATTCCCACTACATACTGCATGTTTATGATGACTGGGTAGTCACAAGTTGCCATACTGATATCCAACAGTATTTCAGATCTGAGTTATCTATATTGAGTGACAGGGCATGCTTGAAATAGAGGCAGGTTGAAGACAACAACAGCCCTTGCGGCAGTGAGTGTGCCAAGGTAAACACCACAGGATATGGTAGACAGTTCACAGTTACCATCTGCTCACCTAGGATCCATGCTGGCCTCAACCATAGTAATAAGATGTCTTTTATGGATGCGTCTGGCAACATGGACGGTCAGCACTGCTGTGTGTTTTTGTTGCTGACGCACAGCTGTGCAGGTTTCCTACCCTGGGCATCATAATCAGCCAGTCTGTGAAGGACAGTGTAATATTCAAGGGCCTGCAATAACTGAGGTACTTTCGTTGTGAGGATACCTTCTCAAGCCAAGGGATGCTAGGTCCTCAATATTTATAACATACATGATTGCCAATGAGAAGTTTGAGGCTGACAAGAATCTAAATTTTAGTTTAATAAAAACCTTGTGTTCATAATGATGCGCATATATATATATATATATACACACATACATATACACACACACACACACACACACACACACACACACACACACACACACACATATATATATACATACACACACACACACACACACACATATATATATATACATATATATACATATACACACACACACACACACACACACAGTTGATTAAAAACAGAGGGTAATCCAATACCCTGTAAGAACATCAAAGCCCTTTTTTCCAGCTGTTTGAGACAGTGCACAGGAGTGTGACTATGAGCTAGGAGTTTGCAGTGATGATGCAAAGCAGTAAAGGATTTCAGGTGGCATAATCAGCCTTCTTTAGGGCCTTCACCAGATTGAAGGGGAATTCCTCCATGATGCAGTCAATTGACCACTTGGTGCCAGTGGCCTGGTTTCAAAGCAAGCACGAGTTCTATGGTAAACAGCTAACTGTGCTGGGCCTACCATAACAACATAGGCAACCTCTATTGCCTGCCAAAAAGTGAAGATTGGTGGTAGACATCCACTCACCTCTGGAAGGCCGAAAAAATTCACCGACCATGGACCATCGCAACAGTTATCCAAAAGAAGTGAAGTGAAGGCACTCACAGCTTATCTCAAACTGTATAATGGATGCTCCACCACCATGCTCCTTATCTTTCATACATCTTACCTCCCTCTCCTTTCCATAGAGGCTGGAGACTCTGCCACTGTGCTCCTCAACCCATTACTCTCCTGGTGTTGTTTGTACATAGTTAAGCAACAGAATGGGGTGTATACTAACTGTGTATAATTCCTCGTGCAAACCTACACTAAGTGGCGTAACTGAAGTAATCTTATATTTAGAATAAAATGTAGTCTAACTTGTATTTGAGTATGGTATGATATCTAGTGCTCAGCAAGGCTGTTTGACTTCATTCAAGTTAGTCTTGGCAATTTTTTCTTATTATATCGTATCATATTCATGCTTATTTTAGGCTCTAACATTTCAAGAGAAAAACAGTTTCATGAGGGTATATTCTCAACATTTTGGTACAACATATCTAATTTAAAGATTTAGTTTTGTGTGTGCTGATTAGATGACTTGCTCAGATTATGTTGATTATGTCATTTTCCTGTCATTTTTGTGCTTCTATGTCCAAACAAGCTACGTTTTGTATTTTATCTGTTCTGTTTAAATGTTTCTTGTATGTATTTATTGCTTTTTGCTTTTTAGTGCTGTAGCCTTCAGAAAGCAGCTAAAGTGAACGTGTTTTTTTCCATATCGAAGATAAACCTTTCATGGTGTATAAAACCCCTCTGCTCAGTTAATGTCTGGCCTGGTGCCACCGACTATAAAATAATATTGATGTGGTGGTGGAAAATATGATTGAAAGTCTGCACTGGGGCTTTTATTTTGAAAACTGAGCATATCTTTTGTGAAGTGGAGTGCCAAGCTGCTTCTGGAATGCTTCTGAGATGTGCCGCAGCGCTTCTGGTGGGTTTTAAAGCATTGACTGAAGTGGATGGGATCAGCTCTGGCTCTGGCTGCAGTGAATATCTGAACCAAACTTTGTCCAAATCATTTACTTACATGTTGAGATATTTAACAAGATAAGTGAAGACTTTGATCTACCAGTGGTACTGTTCAAAAACAAAAGGCAGAGTTGTATTTAACATTATATTTAGTGATGTTGTAAATGTATATTTTACTGACGATAACCAGAGTAGATACATATTAAGAGCTGAGATGGTAACAGCATCAAGTCCGCTGCCCTTCCAAATGCAGAGTGACCATCCTGCGTCCTCCTGTCCTATGGAGTCTGGATTCCAGAGTCAAACTTGCCGAGTCCGAACTTGGCGTACTTAGTATTGAGAAAGACCTAGGGTCACCTATTACGTCAGGATAACAGTCCATCTTTTAACAGAAACAGGAACTACCAAATCCCCCACTATACTATAACATAACTGACTTCCATATTTATCGCACATGAGCAATTGAGCTAGTTCCATTTGCAACATTATATGATGTTGCTAGGATTTTTTAAAAAGCTGATAAGTGGACCTTTGAGTTGCGATTGTTTTATCGCCACTGCAATAATTCTGACCACTGTTAACCTGCGGTCAAATATTTGTTGACCGAAATATTTGTCTTAACTTTATATATATCTAAAATAAAAGACACTACAGTTAGTATATAGAGCTCTATTGTAATCATACAAGTGAAACGTCAAGCGCAAAGTGGTACATCAAGTGCACCTGCCGTTTTTGTTCATTTATCTAAAATAGTGCTACGTGTAAATACTCAGCCAGTCACATTGCTTTGAAATAGCTGATGCTGGTAACAACAGCTGACAGAATAAAATCAGCTTCCCCAGGAAATCATATTGTGTCTGGATGGTCCAATTTTTTTGTCTAAAAAACAAAAATCAATATCTCAGATATCTCCCTGAGCCAAGTTACTAGCTCAAAGCCTGACTCTGTATTGACAAATGCCAACAGTGAAAATGATGTTGCTTTTCCAAAACAAGCCAGGAGGATATGAGCATTATTGCACTAGACATTCTATCATAGCAATGCATGAACACAATACACAAGCAAACAAAAACTAGAGAGTATACATGTTCCAGGATTCACCACAACCTAACATGACAGCCTGAATTATCTCCGTATAGTATTTACCAAGCCCGTAACAGGCTATTGCAGCCAAACAACCAGCCTAGCCCACCAGGAATCTGCCCATGTTTCCCAAATAGCACCTCCGTGCCGATATATGATGGCCTCCACCCCCACCTTATGTCAGTCTGCTTGTCTGTGTGTCTCTCTCTCTCCTTGTTTAGACAAAACTGACAAATATATGGAATAAATAGGCAAATTACAAATCCCAATCCCAAACAGAAGTGATACTATGTTCCATAAATATTGTGCATGTGCCAATTTGCAAGCTTTCCACAGAGTTCCACACCTCCTGTGTGAGCAGGCCAAATGGTTAAAATCGCCATGTGCAGTGCTTCGGGGGACATCATGGCACTACCGCCTTCGAGATAAGATGTATAATGTTATAGCTGTTGTTGTCGTCAATTGTTACAATTAAGGTTAATGAAGGATTGTTCGTTCGCTTACACTTCTTGTTCATTTCAGTGAACTTTGTAAAGCACTGTGAGACAACTCTGTTGTGATACTGGGCTATACAAAATAAATTGAATTGAATTGAATTAAATGTTATGCTGACATTGCTATGGCCACTTCTTTAATACAGTTCATGGCCTTTCCCCTCAATGCTCAGTTTTTGCTGAAAAGCTGTACAATCGTTGTGGAAAACCTTCAAACCATCCAGTTAAGCACCCAACATGCCAGGAATACTAATTTCTTGTCATCAGGTGCACTTTGTGGCTCTGCAGCATTCAGCATGTATAATATATGCTAATTTATACAACAGCCACTTCTGTGATATGAAGAGATGGTAATCGTAGTCTTGTTGGTAGTGGTGGTATGTTGGTAGTTAATAGGCTGCGTATCAGCATTAAGAAAGAAACCAAGAAACAGCCTTGACGTACATTCATTCTTCTTTGTTTTGACTTCAAAGAGGGAAGTGCTATCAAATCAACAAGACTAGTGAAGTATATATTTGGTTTTCACACAGTGAGTGCATGTGCACAATACAATAGACTAGAATTGCAATATTATTACTACAAGTTTTTACACTGCATCTCATGTAGTCAAAGAGAAGTGTTACCAATTCATGATGCTAGGTACAAATTTAAATATTTAAAATTAGTGTTGTGTTTATGCCAAGAGCAACTTTGTTAGCTTTTGCCTCACTTTTTTTCCTAAAAGACATATGTCACACACTTTTCATATATAGGAGTTCTCACTGGACACAAGAGCAGGCACTTAGTATACAAGATCAATAGAAGCCCACCAGACAGGAGCCCAGGTGCAGGTTGTGCAAAGATGCTCCTGAAGCAGTCCAGCAGTCCCTACATGATAGAAGGGTGTAAGATGCAGGCAAGAACAGTGTACATGGGATGCCTTAACCAAGTGGCTGGCATCGTATACAGGAACATCTGCACTGAGTATGGGCTGGAAGTCCCGCAGTCAGAATGGAAGACACCTGTAAAAGTTGTTGAGAATAACTGAGGTAAAATCCTGTGACACTTCTAGATCCAACCTGACAAACTGATGATGGCTAACCAACCACACATTGTGCTGATCAACAAACAACAGAGAAGGGCAGTGGTGATAGATGTAGCAATTCCAGGCGACAGCAACATCAGGAAGAAGGAGCACGAGAAGCTGAAAAAATACCAAGGGCTGAAAGGGGAGCTAGAAAAGATGTGGGGAGTAAAGGCAACAGTGGTGCCAGTCATGATCGGAGCACTGGGGGCTTTGACCCATAAACTGGGGGATTGGCTCCAGCAGATTCCAGGTACAATATCTGAGGTATCTGTCCTCTCTGGTAGAGGACCCGAGCTTGAGGAAGACACACTAGCCCTGGCACAACCCCTGAAAGTCAGCACATTTTTATGGTGAGGATATCATTTCAGTTTTAAAGTATCAAAAGTAAAAACAGTGGTCTGTGAATTCAATGAATTATAAAGCTGTGTTAGATAGAGATGATGAAAATGCACTGCTTCTAATTAATAGACCTGCGAATCAGCTGAATCTTAATATGGGAGTTTAAAATCTGTGTTGAGCGACGGTAGCTGGTTAACATGATTTCATCAGAAAGTTGGGTCAAATGTGAGCAGGGCTAGTTGCCACACTGATTTGGGGATTGGTTGGCACATGCATCCCAGTACCTTTAGTAAAAAAGTACAGCAAGACATGTATTTATGGTGTGTGTGAACACACACACACACACACACACACACACACACACACACACACACACACACACACAAAGTTATAACTTATGGAAAGCATCAGGAGATAACACTTCTTATGAATTGGTGCTATACAAATAAAGACTGATTAACTGATAGAGCCTCACCCTCATACAGAGGAAGAGCGTTCCTTTTTGTCAACTTCCTCTCTAAACAATTTCAAGCTACTAACCAATGTGGCCTACCTACGCAGTGTGTAGACATGACATGATGTTTCATGCCAATAGCACGCAATTTGTCAATTGACAAATATTTTGACAAACATTTCCTAGTTCCAAGTTCCACACTTGCTTAACATTTCTGTAGTTACTACTGCCCATAATGGAAACTGTTGAGCCTAACATGAGGCTTCTGCATTATGAGCCATTATCTTTCAACCTTATCCTCTTTAATGTAAAAACCTCTTCTGTGTGTCCTTGGAAAGTGTTTAATTTATGAGCTGCAGTGGATGGATAGTAACACAAAAAGGGAAATTTTAACTTAAGGACATTTGATTTGTCCAATTCCAACTGCAGAAGCCTTGTTTTGGCGTTGGGTAAAGTAAAGAACAAAAACTATGGTGAAAAACTCTTTTAATGCACGTGAGGCATGTGAGTATTAAAGTAAGAAATAGGTCAATCTTTACTTTAATTGTGAGCATTAGCTGGTTTTCTTTTTCTTATGGGATCCTCAGTGAAATCTCTGTGGATTTTGGACTGTTGGCTGTAAGCCTGCACAACAAGCAATCTGAAGACCTCACCTTGGTTTAGGAACTCGAGATGGTCATTTTCACTCATTTCTGACATTTTGTCGACCAATACACAAATACATAAATAAATGAAGAAATAAAAATTCAACAGATGAAGTGGCTAAGTGGCCTCTCAGACACCAAACATTAGTTGGTTCTAGTTTGATGATCAAACCTGTAACTGATCTCTAGCTGTAGGGGGCATGTCAGTACCAGTGAAGCCAAACAGTAGCACAGGTAATGTCATGCTACAAAGAAAGAAACACAGTTCTCACCTTTGAAGAGTTTCCTATTTGCTGTGAGAATGACTGACACCGACATGTGATGCTAAATCAACACACCAAAATAACCCCCCCGACATGCAGCCTCACTGGACAGAGGGAATAGGTAACTTATTAAAGGTCATATTTAATAGGCTGTTCTAGTTTATATATTAACCATCCAGTCATCTGAGCTCAAGAGGAGGGATTTAAAACGGCATTACCTTCAGTGTCATAGATGTTTTGGATGATGTCGTCAGTGTCTAAGTGATCCTCAATGGACAAAGCGTATGTTTTTATGTTAAAGTCAGCCATCAGATGATACACCCCCTCCAGAGTGAAGTAACAGTTCCGCTCCTCTTTGTCGTCCTCGTAGACCAGCAGCGCGCTCTTCCAGGTGAAATGCTCGAACATCGCGGTGAAAGTCTCTGCCATCTTCACGTAGGACGGAGCGGTGCGGGTCAGGTGGGAGAATTCGCTGTTCTTATCGCTGAAGGCAGCAGCCAGGGCACCTGCCGAGATCACCGGGATGTCCCAGTGGGATGCCAGCCTCACCACGGCCGCAGCCTCGTACTCGCTCACTGGACCCAGAATCAGATCCGGCTTGTGCCCACACGACCTGTCCACTAACATGAACAGGGCATCATTAACACGGTCGGAGTTCTCAAAGTGGATGTTGAAGTGGAAGCCGGAGTACTGACCGCCGTCTGTCTTCAGCCTCTGCTGTGCGTAAAAGATTGCTGGTGCGACTCTTGTGTGTGAAAAAAGGTAGGAGTTATTTTGTGGCAAAAATACCAAAACCTCTATGTCCTCGGTTGTGCTGTCTGTCATAATTGGGTTGAACAGCATCAAAAAGTACACACACAGTGTGCTGAAATATGGCATGATGCGGCGTTCCAGGTCCTACCTCTGATAAATAACAGATGGAGAGATATTCCTCAAATGTTTCTTTCCCCAAGTTGGCTCCACTTGGCAGTGCTCATATAGCTGCAAACAGAAACCCCTCCGCTGTGACTAAATGGCTTAATGGTAAATGACTGTGTTTGTCTTTTAAAGAAGCGAATCTGCCAAAATGTGTGTATTTTATTCTGCATTGAGAGTTCCTTCGAAAGCTCCTGAACCTGCTCAAAAAATTCTCTCAACAGTTGATCCTGCCAAGCTCGGCGAGTGCTCCAGCTCAGCCAGCAGCCTCCACACACGCTGGTTCCGGCCTGGAGTTTTGAAGCATCTTTTCAGGATTATTCCTGCGTCATCGGAGCGCTGCCCACCTCCTTCTTAAAGCGACACCGCTGCGATCTCACAATGAGCCGCTTCAGCACAGCAGGATCTTCTGTACTTAGTGGGAAATATGTTTCAGTTATCCAATGTCCTGCATTTGCTTTATTCTTCACTGTACGATGCATTTATTCAGTGCTACAGTTAAACAGTGTAACTCAAAGTAATGCTCATGTTTTGCACTATAAATAGATGATGTATTCCATTTTGGAGACCTAAGCGTTTGGGGTACCACATTTTGTAGTTTGTCCAGCTGGCATGTAGTCCTAATGCAATAACAGCCTGCTGAAGATGTCTTTCTCTGTGACACATGTTGGGTAAAAACTGCATGACCCAGACAGTAATAAATCCAGAGTTACAAGTTGTCATATTCTTTTCAATAGAGATTTATGATATCTGCAATAAAACAGCTCTGTGGTTTGGAGGAAAACTAGAGGAAGAGACCATCACATTGCAAAGTGATCACTTTAACAAATCCTGTCTAGTTCTGTCTCCCATTTTTAGTGCTTTGCGTGAGGATGAGCACAGTGTCATATGCATATAATGTATTTAATATAACCACTGTTACATTTTGACCCTCCCCAAAGAACAACTATATTGGCGATAATGTATAAATATATTCTATTAGTTTTTGCTAGCTTTTGTGACAGACAATAAAACATCATCATGCATAAATCCCTCTCTGCTGTCCATCTGTACACTCACTATGTTCCAAGCACATATGCTTTAAAAAAATATGTCTAAATATATCTTTTATGTGTGCTTCTGTGTATCTAACCATCCACCAACCATGGGATAAATATTTGACATTTCTAAAACAGGATGGATTATCATTCACTAATGACCCTAAATTCCCAAATTGTCTTTCCAGCACATTGATGATGAAACTCATTAGTTAGCGTTTAGAGTTTAAGTCTAGAGTTCATCCCCATATCTACAGTTTGCTTTGGGGAAAGTGCAAAAGAAGGACAGAAAAAAAGAGAGAAAAAATAAAATTATTCAAATCAGTTATCTAAATCAGCTTCACATTTCATTCAGGTTGTGAAAAACAAATGCTCACTTCACTGTGGCAGCACAGGTTTTTCCGCGTTGACCCCTCCAATCAAGCAAAGGCAACTCAATGTTTGTAAGAAAAAAGAAAAGAGTATAATCAAAAACATAAACCTGTTACACACAAGGATGTTACTATATGAAGTTGTTTTATACATCTACATGTGATCCAACTGTATATCATTTTCATTTCTTCATTTTTGATTGTTTTCACATTGCCTGCCTAACATGTGATCAGCTGATTTTGTGAACTGAACTGCCCTTAACTTGATAAACAATGCAACTTAACCCTAAATCTCACCAGGTATATTGTTATTAAAACCAGCACAAGTGTAGTGTGTGGATGCTGCTGTCTGTTTCTAACCCGGCTGTGTACCTGCCAACGCAGCCATCATCTGATAGGATAATTAGACAAGATTAAACAGCTGAAATGGGCCAGTGGCTGAAAGTAGAACAGTCTTGTAATCACTGGCCTGTTTGAACGAGGTCCCGTATTTGACAGAATTAAAAGTCAGCATACATAATTGTATTGTATTTTAGACTCAAATGTAATATTTGCAGTAACAACCAAAACACTGCCTCATTTACACTCCTGTATCACACATTGAGAGAATAGTAGCAAGGCAGCACTCATCTGGTCATTCACTGTAACACTTCTGTACATATGTGGACTTATTCCTGTCTCTGAAACAATTCACACCCTAAAATAAACAGTTTTAACATATGAAAACTCCTTGACTACTCAACTTTGACAAGCAAAATGGTTGGTATTAGTCTTTTCATGAGATTTGTTAACAATATAAAACAATTAGAATGACACCAACCTTATGAGGACATGATATTATGATTATGTAACAGCTTTGCTGAAGAGGAAATACAAAGTGGATCAGAATGTTTGCTACGTGTTACCTCACTCTCTTTCACTACATTATGCTCGGTATTCTTCATTGTATTTACAATTCAACATTTTTGTGGGATCTTAACCAGTTCAGCCAGGATGCAGTTGCATACATTGATTGTTGCTGCAATGCTTAGATTAATTCTGATATGTCATAGACACTTTGTGGAGGAGGTTTTGGCATCCTTTACTTGGTTCTAAAAGTAGTAATATAAGAATGTAAAAATACACCTAATACAATTAAGCTTTTTTTTAAAAAAAAAAGATTAACAAATGACTGTGTGTCATGTTACTGGTGTCACTTGTGACAAATGCACGACGCTGCAGTTCGTCTGAGCTCTACAGAGCTTTTTTGCCTTCTGTAACTCATTGTTTTATTTTTCTTCAGTCTTGTTTCCAGCAGCAGCAGGCACACTAAAAAAGCTCTGATGAACCCACTGCATGCAACCTGTCCAACACCAAAAATCTGACAAAGTTAAATAATAGCTGGTGAACACAGTGAAGCAGTGACTAAAGAGACAGATAATCCCCTCAGAGGCTGGTCGACACCAAAGTACAGCTGAAAGGAGAGTGCATATTAGACTCATCAGGTGGACCATTGACCATTACAACAGCTGCTTGTGCTGCCCCCAAGTGGCCAAAAAGTAATTAATGCAACCAAGTAAAAGCATAGAAGTATTTCAGCAAAATGTACTTGTGAAGGCAATTTGAACTACTAATTTAAACTGCTAATTTGAACTGCTTTTGTTCGGCAGTTTAATCTATAACAATGCTTTGTATTTAATAGGTTGTTTTGTGTGTAAATTCTAAATCTTTAAAGTAGTTGAAACTAGTGCTGTTAAATACAAGTTAGAGTAAAAAGCAACAGTAACATTTTCACATGAATGTAGTGGAATAGAAGTATAAAAGTAGCATGAAATAGCAAAGTACAAGTATGTCATGTACAGAACTTGAGCGTATGTACTTAGTTACCTCCCACCACCAATAGTACTTGCTCTGACAGGGAATAATGTTGAGGAGTTTTATGGAGAACACAAAACACATCACACATTCTACACTGTTTCTACAATCTTGCAGAATGACTGACTTCTGTGCAATTCAAGGAAGAAAATAACATAAACCTCAACTCATATCCTCTACTTAAATAGCAGCCTTGGATTTAATGTGGCTCATTAACATGTGTAATTAATGACTCACGTATCAAGTCCCTAAGAAGACACATTTTGTTTGCTGGCAAAGGGAGTGGAATTTGCTGACGTACATGCCAATGTTTTCCACAGCTCTTGCTACATTTAATATCATTAAATCATTACATGAAAAGGTTAAGTGTTATACTGAATGTGAAGCACAATTATGTGCTATCTTTATCTGAAATGTCTAAATTACACCAATGAGCAGAACTTGGACATATTCTGCAATTATGGTCATTAAGCTGAACTCAACACCTTGTCATGTAATGACATCTTTTAGCTTTTTGACTGTGAATTTAGTCTGCATAGAATTTTCCAGGGCATGAGACAACATCCTGCTGTATAATACCTTTAAGCTCTGGGCTGTTTGTTTATTTTAGAATCCACATTTAAAGGTTGCGGTGTTTCTTTTACCACTAATGTTTTTATTTTTAGTTTTTAGCATGAATACACTATTAATATTTTGTGCAGTGTGCATTTACAGTATATGCACTATAAATATATTGCTTAAGTACAGCCAGGACAATAATGAGTCCTCCCCAGTTTGGAGAGGAAGAACTTGACTGGCCTGCACAAAGCCCTGACCTCAACTGCATCCAACACCTTTATGATTAACCAATTGTGAGCCAGACCTTATCGCCCACCATCAGTGCTGGACCTTGCTAATGCTGTGGCTGAATGCCTGAGGCCTGCTTTCGAAACTGTGATGACCAGAAAAATGAAGCCTGTGCCAGGCAGCAGATTAATGCAGATGGTCTTGGAACGCCATGTCTGCATACATTTAGCCATGTAGTTTAGCTGAGGACTTTGTTTTGTATTATCCATCCATCCTTTATTTATACCACTTTTCTGTCAGGGTCGCGGGGGGCTGGAGCCAATCCCAAGATAACTTTGGGCGAGAGGCAGGTTACACCTTGGACTGGTTGCCAGTAAATCACAGAGCTGACACATAGAGACAGTCATTCCCAATCACACTCACACCTATGTGAAATTTAGAGTCACCACTTAACCTAAGCTGCATGTCTTTGGACTGCGGGAGGAAGCCCTAGTACCCAGAAAAAGCCACGCAAAGACGGGGAGAACATGCAGACTCCAGGTTCAACCCTGGATTGCTGTGTTGCTGTGAGGCAACAGTGCTAACCACCGCACCACCATACACCAGTCACATACACTAAGTAGTGGATGGGTCTTCTCCTGATGGCAGGGTCGGCAACTTCCCATCAGTGTGTAAATGGTGCATGTATGGTTGAATGTGACTGTAGTGTAGAAGTGCTTTGAAAGGCACTATACAAGTATAGTCCATTTACCATTAGAAATGTACATAATCAAAAGAAATGATTGCATCACAGATAACTTGTGGTGCATTTACATTATTCACATTATTCACGTGACTAAACGATTAATTCATGAAATAACAATAAACAATAAAATTATAAATAATAACAAATGGTCAATGTAATGCTTTATTGTACTTTACCTGTATGCACAAATGTCCTTATTTTGGACAAATATGTTACTATTGTTGGGGAGGTGTTTACTATTAACTAAGAACCTTTAAAAAAGACAAACATACTGTGGATTTCGACATCAACAGTCCCATTCTGGCTGTGGATCTCTGTTCTCTCTACTTCCTCTCTTCCCATGTTCCTTCAGTTCCTGCCACAGTATTAATAACAGCAGATGGCCACAGTGAATTTTGCTATGTTCCGTATAACCTTTGCATTCACCTTTATCTGTTTCTGTATTTTGACCTGTTGCCTGTTAATCACCTGCTTCTCAGTGGTGCCCTCTAGGATTTGCTTGACTGTTTGGATTGCTTTCCCATTGCCACCTTGTAAACCTGTTCCTGACTCTTCATCCTACCTGCCTGCTGTATGTGTGTGTGCATCTGGGTACTTCTTCTGTTCCCTTTTACAGAACTGCATCGTCGCCAACATTAAAACGGCTGTTGAACCTCATTAAAAGACCCAGAAAAGTCAACATTTTACAGTTATAAGGTTTTTTTTTCTGTTGGAGCAGACCTGTTCGCAGGAAACTTTCATGAATTTTGTTCAGTGACAAAACCAAATAAAGTCTGCACTGATATAATTGTCGTGTACACACAATTCAAAGTGAGCATTATTAAGCTGACTTAAATACTCAGAAAGGTTATTCTTTTTGTTTCAACAGTGAGAACACAGACACACACACATATTATTCAAACCCCTGAATAGAATCCCTCATAAGAGTACTAATTTGCAAATCAGGGGCAACTAATCAACTCATCAGGTGTGCTTGAGATTGAACACATCAAATACATCAAAAATACCCGTTGAGTTTGATGTCCCGTGGTGTTTGATTGTATATTAGAAATATGGGTAGGTCAAGAGAATTGTCCAAAAAGATAAGAGAGGAGATCACTGCCCTGCACAAACAAGGAAAAGGATACAAGAAGATAGCAAAGGCACTGAATGTTCCTTGAGATGCTGTTGGAAGCATAGTTTGTATGTTCAAAGATAAAGGAACACTGGCTACACTATCTGGATGTGGCAGAAAGAGGAAGCTATCACCGTCTGCCACCAGATTTCTGAGGGTGAGCAGTGAAGCATGATGGTGGCTTGGTGATAATCTGGGGCCGCTTTGCTTCTTCTGGCACTGGAAGCCTGCAGTGTTTGGAAGGCAAGATGGATTCAATTAAGTATCAGGAAATCCTAAGAGAAAATGTCATGTCATCTGTGAGGATGTTGAAGCTTGGGCATCACTGGACCTTCCAACAAGACAGTGATCCCAAGCATACCTCAAAGTCCACCAAGGCTTGGCTTCCGAAAAAATCTAAAATGAGATAAGAAAGGATATCAGACTTAGGAGGTTTCTGGAATGAAGCCCCAGTTCAGTATCAGTGTTATCAGTTATCAGTATGTGTGACAAAGTGGAAAACACTCAAATAGGCTATTAAATGCACTATTGTTTGGTCCAAATTACTGTCCAAATCTCACTAACATATATGAGTCATTTTTGACCCTTGTGTGTGAACTTGATATAGTAATAACACTTTTTTGTTCATAGAGTAAAGGAAAAGGAAAGGAAAATGTAAATTATAATTTGTGCTAATCAAAAACCAGATATTTATTTAGTTAATACCTGGAATCATGTTATGAAATATTTTGATTTCAAAAGATATAGCAAAGAAATGCTCAGAGAGGAGGCATTAGACAGGTCCAGCACTGAAATTGCATAGGAAATGAAAAACTGGTCATTTTTGACCAATGTTGTGCATTAGAAGGGGCTTTGCATAGCTTATGATACAAAGGGGTTAAGTCATCTTTCTGCTCTTTGTTACTCATTCCTTTCAAGCGACTACAATATCAGAAAGAGGTGAACACAGTATCCATGACTGTGAAATCCATTTCACCTGAGTCAGACTTACAGGTTAGAGTGAATCTTTGGGTTTGGCCAAACTAAACTGGCAACGTTCACTAGTGAGAACAGGTGAGACACGATGAACTTGTCCATGCACTCGTAACTGCTGGTCAGGGTACCAACACAGCTGGTGATGGATATGAGAGGACAGTGGGAAATCCAGAGCACGTTACAACCTACCTGTGACTGTTAAGTTAAAGAAGCCAACCAGCACTGACCATAGTCTGAAGGCATAGACCGTTCCCAAATTGGTGAGAAAAAGGGAAAAATATAAGTTTCTCATAATCAACAACCAAAATCTGATCTCAAGCCACTGAAGCCCACAATATTAATATTCAGTAAAAATTCAAAAATTTATTAGAAACATAAAAAAATGTATCAATAATTTGGCTTATATTGGACTACTTTCCATTTTTCCTTCAGACAGAACTCAGGGGTTGAACTAAAAACTGTTTCAAACTAATCTAAATTCACAGTTTAGTTCATGTAATAATTACTGAACTTTTAGGATTGATTGTAATTGTAAGAATGAGTGCAAAATTAAATCATTCTTAGAATGTTGATGTATTTAAGAATTAGCTTTGCTCTACAGTACTTAATAAATAACTCTACTTAATACATACCAGACCAGCCCTCATCCAAAATGTGCTTGACAGAGCATAGATAGAGAGTCTACTTGGATCTACTCGGGTATTAGACATAATACCACACAGACCAGACATATGCAGCAATACAGCTTGGCCCAACTAGATCCAACTCGGACCCTGAGAAGGCTGAATCAATGGATTAATGAATTAGAAAAACCTCACAATTACAGGACAGTAACATTTCTGAAGCAAAAAAGTGCACAGATGTTGAACGTAACACTCTGGTGAGCTATTTTCTCCCCATTTGTGGTTACTGACAATTGTTATGTCTCACAAGTCAGCATGCTAGCTATAACCACAACCAGCCATCAATCTGGTTCTCATGCTGACTTTATTTTTTTTAAATAAGAACAACTGACAAATGTTTTCTTTAGTGTTCCAAAGTAAATCTATTGAAAACAACTGCTATTCCCATCCGAAATAAATCATAATTCAGCACTGAACATCACGATATTTAGTGGTCTATTAAATTCAAACTATTTAAAAGTACAAACACATGTAACAAGACAAGACACAAAATCTCAAAAGAAATCCGTCAGAAAATGTTTAAAAATTGGAAAAATGCTTGTCCTCATTGATTGTCCGTGCCCTGTTTTGAAGGGCTGTTTCACTTTGGCCCCACTCAGAAAGTTTCTGTTTCCTTGTTTATTATAGTCAGATACGTGGCTTTTGGATGACAAGGTGGTTGGGCCCTTTGTTGGAAGCTTTGATGATTTTCCAAGCATCATGGTGCATGAGACCCTCCAGAGAACAGCCATTGATAGACAGGACCTCATCACCAACGTCAATAAGCCCGGACAGCTCTGCAGCACCTCCTGTTAAAGAAGAATACAGCAATTCAGTTTGACTTAAAATGCACTCCCTGATTTTGCTTTCCCCAAATTTCCTTTCAGCTCACTATAGATATTTTGAAAACCACATACTGCTTTGAAGGTGAACTACAGAAGAGTGCAAGCCTGAATGGATGTTCAGATGAAAAATGAAAAGAATTTGCATGTTGTCGAATCATACCAATCGAGTCTTACCTAGGATAAGCCTGCCACAGGGCAGACACCAGAGAAGCAAATGTGGAGGAAGAAGAGAGGAGAGTGGTGTGCTGCAGAGAGTGCACCTCTTTCGACACCGTAATGGACACTGAATGATATCTCTCAACTCCCACATACAACATATTTCCAGGACTGCCTTTTTCCAGCTACGTAATACTGCAAAAATCAGGCCCATCCTGTCTATGAATGATGCAGAAAAACTAGTCCACACATTTGTCACTTCCAGATTGGATTATTGCAACTCCTTATCAAGCTGCCCCAATAAGTCCTTAAAGACTCTCCAGCTGGTCCAGAACGCTGCTGCTCGTGTTCTGATGAGAACTAAGAGAAGAGACCATCTTTCTCCTGTACTGGCTTCTCTTCATTGGCTTCCAGTGAAATCTAGAATAGAGTTTAAAATCCTTCTCCTCACATACAAGGTTCTTAATGGTCAGGCTCCATCATATCTTAAAGAGCTCGTAGTACTGTACTACCCCACTAGAGCACTGCGCTCCCAGACTGCAGGGCTACTGGTGGTTCCTAAAGTCCTCTAAAGTAGTGATGGAGCCAGAGCTTTCAACTATCAGGCTCCTCTCCTGTGGAATCTTCTTCCACTTTGGGTTCGGGGGGCAGACACCCATTTAAGCGTCGGCTTAAAACCTTCCTTTGTGATAAGGCATATAGTTTAGGGCTGGCTCAGGCCTTGGACCAGCCCCTAATTATGCTGCTACAGGCTTAGACTGCCAGGGGACTCCCCATGATGCACTGGGCTCCTCTCTCTTCCTTTCCATCCTTACAACAAAATTAAAACAAAAACAAACAGAGTGGAGCCATGTCAGAGAAAAAAACTGAACGAATGTCTGAGATGATTCAACTCTGCCCATGGATCCTGGGGGGAGAGGGCTGGCACACAGCATAATGCTGTAATGTTAGTTCAGGGGCTATGTGACCAGTTGGGGTCTGGGTTTATGAGTCCATGCAGAGGGCTGAAACGTGTTGGCAAGATGCATTCTTCTTAGTGCCCCTGAACGCCAAGCTTAAGCCGAAAAGCGTTTAAGTGTGCATTAAAAATGTATGCATCCAGCTAGCTAGCCAACAGACAGCTTGCCTCCAGTCTGATAGCCTCCTGCCAACTAGCCGCCAGCCGGCTGCATCTGAATGTGCCCTCTGCCTGCTAGCCACGACCCTGCACTACATTCTATTTGTCTCGGGTTTGCGAGCTTGTGGCCTGCCTGTCCAGATTCCCCGAATCCTTTAAGCCTCCAATGAACCATCTGAGGTACCTTGATGCCCAGTGGTCACCATTTTAAGGCTCTCGTCTTGCCATTTTCTGAGCTTACCATGGAGTCTTCAAAATGGTCTGTGAATGGTCTGTATTTGTACAGCTCCTTTCTAGTCATTTCGACTACTCAAAGCGCTTTTACATGACATCCTCATTCACCCATTCACACATCAATCATTCAGGAGGAATCTAAGTTGGAGACTATTCTTTCACACATTCACACACTACACACTGAAGCTATGTTTCAGGAGCAGTACCAAGTAAGTTGGGGTTCAGTGTCTTGCCCAAGGACACTTCGACATACTGAGCTTCTGATTGAGGGTCGACCCACTCTCCCTCTGAACCACAGCCGCCCAACAAAAGAAGATATGGTCACCATGGCTCCACTGTCAGCCTGCTGATGCCCAGTCAGCCCCCTGAGATCATCAGTTAGCTATCTCCACCAACACCTTGGAAGACCTCCCAGATGATCAATCAACCTTATCCACTGACCAGCAATCATTGATCATTGCTAAAGCATGTACCAGGCCCCTGCTTTGCACTCCTGATGCTGGCCTCCTGAGGCGCACATGCAAAGTTTGAATTTTGAGGAAAAGGACGCAATTATCAATTTAGTAGGGATTAACAGAAAAGTAATACAATGTGTAGAGTAATTAATTTATTTACAGGGAGTAATAAGTAAAGCAATAATATTACTTTTGAAAACAAGTAATGAGTAACATTTTTTGATATAAGGAATACATATAACAAATATATTACAAACCATTATATTACTGCACATAATTTGATTCAGCTTTACCATGTACTTTCTGAGAGAAAAACAATTACCTTTAAAGATGCGCTTGACAATGAGAGGCCTGTCTCCGTGGCTTGAAGACTTCCCCCCCTCCAGACTAAAGCCCAAGCCAGCAGAGGATTTGTGAAGTTCCACTGTAAAGGCACCATCCAGACCCACATCCGCCGCTGAGAAATAATAATAATTACAGAAGAAATATTAGCATGAAGAAACATGCTGCTACACACCTACTTACTACCTGCAACAGCAAGGACTGTTTGTAATGGGCTGTCTATATAATGCTTGTGTTTGAAAAAATTAAATTTTATCTATATTGTCACAAATGTAAGTCTAGGTGTTACCTGTTCTAGCTTCCAAAGACTTCTCCCTGGCAGACCACACCCTCTTTGGCTGGTCAGCTGAATCATGATTGTCAGAGACACTAGGTTCTCTGTCCTTGTCTCTCCAAATGACCACTAAAGCTTGACTGGACAGCCTGGCTTGGTGAAGGCAAGACACAGCCTCTCCATGGGTTTTACCCTCCAGACTTGTGCCATTTATAGATAAAACGCTGTCACTTCTCTGTATTGTGCCTTCGAGACTAGCAGCACCTTTGGTGAAGACCCGATGAACCTGGACACAAAGGAACATGTTACAGTAATAGTACAAGCTGCCCAGAGATACTGGCAAGAACTAGGAAAACATTCATGCCATGAATAAATGAATATCCAACAAAACAATTTAGAGACAGCCTTTGAACATATTGTCATTTAATGTCCACAACAGACAGCTATCAGACTGCTATCTGATAAATTAAATTGTGAAACTGATGCAAAAATGTATTACTGAACCCCAGTGACCATTAACTAAAGCTTCAGTGGCAAAATAAGTTTAAAATCCATAAGTGATGCAACCTGTGAAAGAACAAAAAGCAGTCTTCAATCTTGCTATCATAACATTTCTATCATAAATTTCTCTCTCTCTCTGATTCATCTTGCTGACCAGGTGCCAAATAATGTGCAAGCATTGCATCTTTCCATAAATGCCCTGTCATGTCTGAATGAAGCCATGAGGACCATTAACCATGTTTTAAAGAAGGGTAACAGCTGTTAGGTACAAAGACAATGCTTGCACCTTCAGTCAGATATAAAGTCAATCATAATCATCACATCTGAAACGGAAAAAATATACAGAAATATAACAGAAACCAGATCACATGGGCATTTTATCATGTAAACAGCAAGTATGTTGCTGCAGTTAATGAAGGATCTTATTTTCTATAATATATGGACATGTAAAGCATGTACATATACATATTGGTATATTGGTATATTGCTGTCTGAGAATTTAGAACATTGTGCACAGTGACCATAGTGGAAAAAACGTGTAGGCAGATAGCAAGGAGACAGTGTTTGCAGAGAGGGGTTTTCTAGTGTCAGAACAAACATTTTCTAGTGTGACCCTGTCTGCTAAGTGAAAATCCTCAGTGAAGAAAAATGATCTTTGAAGAAGTAGTGGTAGTATATCAGTCTCCTGATAAGCTGAAGAGATATGTGATATGAGGCTACCCCTATGCTGGAATGGCTTTCAAAAGCTTTAGAGTTGAACTCTTCAACAGTGCTGCCGTTTCTGTGCATTCTTGAGAATAGGCCAATTGGTACACTATGGATGAAATGTTTTGGGTGATTAGTTTAAAAGTGTTTTCCAGCTTTAGGATTTACAGTAAACTTTAGTCTTGATAGTACTGTTGTTTCCCTGTCGTAAATTGTTATTTCTAGCAAGTGAACAAAGCAAATAAGTTGCCATTCTCATATAATTATTTGCTGGTCCAAAGAAAGATAGTTAGTGATTTTATATATTTCAGAAAGGGTTACAAAGCCATTTGTAAGGTTCTGGAGCTCCAGTGAACCACAGTGAGAGACATTATGTCCACATGGAGTAAACCTGGAACAGTGGTGAATCTTCCCAGGAGTGGCTGGCTTACCAAAATGAAAAACAAATGAGTGACTCATCCTAGAAGTCCCAAAAGAGCCCAAATGAGCATCTAATGAACAGCAGGCTGGACCTCACTTGCCCCGGTTAATGTGGCAAAAATGGTAACCATGGGAGAGCAACGAAAACCACTGCTAATCAAAAGGAAAACAACAGCTCAAAAACACAATGATGACCCTCAAGCCTTTTGGGATAATGTTCTGTGGACCGATAAGTGGAAAAGTAGAACTTTTTGGAAGACATGGGTCCTGTAAAGCTAATTATGCATTAGTGTGGTGATAGTGTATTGGTGTGGGCATGCTATGCTGCTTCAGGACCTTGGCAACTTGACATAATTTGCATGAATTCTGCTCTCTACAAGAACATTCTGAGGGAAAATATTCAGTTGTCAATTCATGATCTGAGCTCAAGTGCAATACTAGTGTGATATGAAGCACACAACAAAGTCCACCACTGCATGGGTTAGTTAAGCTGAAAGGCTAAAATGAAATTAGATAAAAATTGTGGAGTGGCCTTGTCAAAGTCCTGACTTGAATCCAATTGAAGTGCTGTGGCAGGACTTTGAAAGGGCAGTTCATACTCAAAAAAACTCTAATGTGGCTGAGTTAAAGCAATTCTGCAAAGAAGAGAGGGCTAAAAGTCCTCCACAGCAAAGACTGATCTCTAATTATCAGAGGAGATTGGTTTCAGTTGTTTCTGCAGTTTGTGGCGAAATCAGTAATGAAATTTGGAAGGTAATATCTTATTCACATGGGTGAATGGTTTTTTTCAATAACTGAAATAACAACCAGAAGAGGACAGATACTTTTTCGTGGCACTGTATGTGTCCTTGACCCCATTCTTTATACATTTGGACTCTGATGAAGTCACAGTAGTGTTGAAACTGAGAAGTACATGATTCCGCTGCATATTGCTGAATTAGAACTGAATTAGGAAGTATTAATCCACTGAGCAGCATTTCTAAGGAGGTCTCTCACACCAGTGCATTATGAATTAAAGCCCCTACATTATGTGGACATTTCGGACTTGCGATGCAAATGTGGCACTGCGTTTTAACAGTACGTTTCTGAGTAAATACATACTTTACTTACAGTTATTGCCTGTTGCTCAAGGTCGATTCCACCAGCAATACTAAAACCAAGTCCTGAGCCTTCCTCTTTACTCAGGACAACAAGGTAAGTATTATTATTAACCTGCAGAGTTTAGACAGCGTCAGTGTGACCAAAAAAATCATACAGAAAGTAGGACAGAAACAAAATAGTCAAAAAAGTAAATGAAATTAGGTTGTGATAATGTATGTGTCAGCAGGATGGCGTTACCTCTGAGAGGGGCTTTGCCTCCTGAAGCACGGTAGACACATATGATTTAATTGTTAAGGAAGACAGCAGTGTTTGCAGCTTACACTGACTCACAGGACAAGTAGCCAGCTCTTTTAAACTGTAGAAAAAAGACACAAGAAAATCATTCATTCTTTTATGTCACACCTGAACTACTGTGATGCCTTGTTGTCTCATTGCCTGAGAAGTAGCTCAGCTTTCTGTTAAGACCATTTTTTGCAGATTTGTCTCATCCAGATTCTAAACTATGTCTTATACATCGGTATAAGATGCCAAAGGGTAGTGACAAAGCTATGGTATTTGAGGCCTCAGGATGAAAACCGGTTGGAATTGATTGGGCTTAACTGTTGTTGAGGATGCATGGGAGAAAAAATAGCAAAGGTTTGAGCATTTGGCTCACAACCATTGTTATTTGCCTGTTTAATCTACACTGCTCAAAAAATGAAGGGAACACTTAATCATCACAGTATAACACCAAGCCAGTTAAACGTCAGGTATATCAATCTGTCCAATTAGAAATAAGAAGAAATAAGTGATTGTGAATCAATTTCATCTGTTTTGGTGCGAATATAAGTGACAACAGGTGCACTGGAGAGGCAACAGCAAGATAACCCCCCAAAAGGGAATGATTTTGCAGGTGATGGCCACAACAATTGCTCTCTCCTTCCTAGTTCTTCCCTAATTTGTGTTTTGCTAGTGTCCTTGTATACTGTACAAGTATACAAGGTACAAGTAGTGTACTGGTAGCATGAGGCAGTACCTGCAGTCCATTCAGGTTGAACAAGTACTCCAGCTCCTCTAGGATGGCACATCTATACGTGCCGTCAAAAGAAGGTTTGCTGTATCTCCTAGCACAGTCTCAAGAGCATGGAGGAGGAGCAGGAGACAAGCTGTTACACGAGGAGAGCCAGACAGGGCCATACAAGGGCATCAACCTAGCAGCAGGATTGGTATCTGCTCCTTTGTGCGAGGAGGAACAGGAGTACTGCCAGAGCCCTACAAAATGACTTCCAGCGGGCTACTGGTGTGGATGTTTCTGACAGACGTCGGGCCCTCATGCCACCCAGCCCAGCACCGTTGCAGCTCGAATGGCAGAGAACACCATTGGTGTCCCGTTCTCTTCATAGATGAGAGCAGATTCACACTGAGTACATCGGTACAGTCTGGAGACGCCATGGTGAATGTTATGCTGCCTGCAGTGTCATCCAGCATGACTGGTTTGGCGGTGGGTCAGTGATGGTCTGGGAAGGCATATCCTTGGAGGGTCGCACAGATCTCCACGTGCTAGCCAATGGTACCCTGACTGTTGTTAGGTACTGGGATGAAATCCTCAGAGCCACAGAGTGTGTAGGCAGTTGCTGGATGATGAAGGTATTGATGCCATTGACTGGCCCTCATGTTCATGTGTGGTTTAAGTGTTCCCTTAATTTTTTTGAGCAGTGTAGTTCACCACAATGGCCTCTACCAGACTGTATGACATACATAACTCTAAAATGCTCCTTATCATGATTTTAGCTTAAGCCTCATAGATGATTCCTGGTTGATTCACACATTGTAATAAAATGTATTCAAAAACAGGCTATCTTCATTTTGATTAATCTTCCTTAAACCTTAAACCCTAAAAGTTTGAAAAAAGAAATCAGGTATACAACATATTTTTTATACTCTAAACTAAGCAATTCTGCTTCATCAAATATTCCTTAACTCTGATTGGTAAATGGTAATTGGTAAATTTTCCAACTGAACTCTGCACACTACTGGTAGGAAGAGTGCAGAGCAAAATACAAATTCAGAAATCTCTCATGTGAAATCACCAAACTACTTTGGGTTTGGGAAAAAATTCCAATAGTACAGTTTCACATATAGTAGGACCCCATCCATCATAGTAAAAAGTTGTATGAGGAAATGGTTTTTGGAGCCCTTGAAAATTAAGCTCCAATTTTTTGATAGAGCCATAAGGTAATGCAAAAAAAAGTATAATCCCATACTATTTTGGGAAAGAAAATGTCAGAGAATAAAGTTGTGCCATGAGAAAATATTTAGGGGAAATATTAGTATTTTGTGAATAACCAATGACTCATTGAATAAACCGAATGTAAACAAGAGAGGTACAGTACTTACATAGTACACACACTGTGTGCGTATGACTAAAAAGGTAAGTCTGTTTGTGTGTCTGTCATATAAGCTCAGACACAATTAAATGACTGGCCTTCATCAACCTTAATATTTTCCTCCCACCTTGAAAGATTCATATAAATCCTATCAGATGATGCTGGCTCACCTGATAGCTGTTTGTAACAACAGAACCACTGGATTGTAACTCATTTGTAGGATCATTTTTGGGAAATGTTAAGCTCTCATTCCGGCTTTATTATGGCTTTTTTTCAAAGTCTGACATTTTCAATCCCTCCATATTGTGGTTTCAATGTGCTTTGAATATAATAATAATATATGTTAATATAATGAGTAGGTGCTAATTGAACTCCCTACCTGATGGACCAACCAGGCTGTTGTTCCGGGATCTCTGGAATTCCTTGAGGAGTCTCTTCAGTGGATCTGAGATTACCTTGGCTCAAACTGTTCACATCCACTTTTGTCAGGGTTTCAGAGGGTAGAAAGCTTTCAGTGATTGTGGCTTTTGTAAGCATAGTGGAATGGATGCCAGGCTTAATGTTATCTAGGGGCGTACCATGTCCTCTGGTAAAGTCCACTGTGCATAGTCTTTCCAATTCAGGCATGCTGAGAGCCCTCACCTGCCGCAACCTACTGCGGGGAAGTTTGTCGTGTTTCCTCTGCAGCACCTGAGGGGTTGGTGGTTCAATCCCATCTGGAGCTTTTTGAACGTCAACGGGGTTGTTCCCAGTCAGGGGGGCTGTGTTACAGCTTGAATGTGGAAGCTCAAGGTTTATCAGTTCAATACTAGATGGAGACTTATCGAGAAGAGGTGAGTAGGGTGTGGTGGGGATTAAATTCTCCACATAAGAACTAAAATTCCTCTGCCGTGTCTGGCAGTCAACAGAATTAACCGAGCCCATATAACCAGCAATCCTTTGGTTAAGCGAAGCTCTAAATGCCAGAGCATAGGACTGAATGTCACTGTTTTTAGTCACAGGCTTGTCACCGTTTGCTAGGTTTTCAAAGGACTTTATCTTATGTTGGACAGAGAAGGGATTGTAATTTGCAGACATGTCAGTGTCTGTAGAGAAGCTTTGTCTTTCCATTGTCTTTATGTACATTCTGGATGTGCTGGACTTTAGGCTCCCACTTGTCCCCACAGTAGCACTGGGTTTAGAGCCATCCCTTGTGATTGAATGAGTTTCCGTAGTACAGCACAGTGAACTAAATACTGTGCTACCGATCATGCCATTTGTTTTTCCTACTGTGGAATTGGCAGGGGAAAACATGGGTGCTAATCTTGAATCGGTGTCTCTTTGAATAGGTGTAGAGTATTTTGAGTTAACAGTTTCATTGCTTGCCATAACTGTTGATGATGGACCAGAAAAAGAAGAGAGTCGAACTTCTAGAAATGCCCTTTGAGTGGCAGGTTTGTGTGACTGACCCAGTGATTTGGCTGCTGCTCTGGAGCCTGAATACACGTCCTTCTCCTTAACCAGCTGTACAGTTTGTAATGTGCCACCTGAAGGACAATGCTCAGCTGCAACTTGTCTTCTGTCACTTACTTTGGGCAAGGTGAAACGCTTGTTAATATCAGGCTGGTTATTGGTCCTCAGGAAACTGGAGATGTTTGCTGCTGGTGATAATTTTGCTGACCAATGAAAGGAAGCACTGATTTTAGAAGGAAGTGGATTTTCACTCCTGATAGGTGTTTGGAGAGACTCCTCCTGTGGTTTGTTCTTACTATTAAAACTTAGGCCTTTATGTTTGGGAGTGCTGGTGTTTGGTGTGATTTGAGTTTCAATGTGAAGTTTTGAGTTAGTACTCCACACAGGACAGTCTGAATTCTCAAGGAGATTTAAGTCAGAAGTCTTCTTAAGCAAGGAACGATGGAGGTTTAAATTAGTTCTACACTCCAAGACTTTTTCTTTGTTTATGATTGATGCTGGCACTCTACTTGAACCTAAAGTCTTTGATTCCACTGATGGTGTTTGTGTATTCAAATGTTTCAATAAAGCTGCATCTGTAAGCAAATTTGCAGTAGAACCCTCAGTGATACTGTTAATAGTTGGTGGGGAGGAGCTGCTGTAAATGGTTAGACTTACAGGACTGGATGCCACACATGGTTTAAACTTGTCAAAGGATTCAATGGCACCATTAATGTAGCACTCTGTAGAAGAAACAGTTATTGTACTGTTGGAAGAGTGGCTTAGTTCGTCTGCAGAAGAGACCCCTAACAACTGAGAATGTTGCAAGCATTGGGTTGTTGTGACAGTGTTTTCTGTGTTTGTCAGTGAACCATCAAAAACCTGATCCATGTTTGTATTTTGACTACTGGAATGCTGAAAATGTGAAGACCCATTTGGTGACTGGCTTAAATGAGGCTGTTCACCAGTCCCAGGTTGCTGGGTAACACAGTAGCAAATCTCCACTTCCTCCTCATTAAGACTACCATCATCAGCAGCTGTTTTATTGACCTTTAAACTGGTGTCAGTCATGGAGTCAATGTTCGAATCACCGTCATCTCCTATATGGTACATACATTTAGAACCAGCATCAAGGCTTTCCGGACTGAATCCATTGAAAACAGTGGAGCTGTTTTCCTTTAGTTGGTTCACATGTGATGTCTCCACAGGAAGAATGGCACCTTTTTCAGTGTGTTGGCTTGAACGGCAGGATACCTGCTCATTAGATAATGCTTTGAAGGGGTATTTGGTGTGTGTATTTTTATCACTGTAGAGGCTCACTTCTGATAAAATGTCATCTATATTGGTGATCGGTATTTCAAAGTCATGGTCTGTTTTGATTTTGTGGATCCCTGAAAAGGCACTTATTTCTTGTCCTTCATCAGATGCCCCCTGAATAGGTCTGACTGGGTTCACTCTGGTGGCTCCATTACCATACCCTGGTGATGATATCAAACTGGATAGTCGATCTACAGCTAGGATCAGAAAGAAAAAGTAAGCAGTTTTGTCAGGACTGAATAAGAGAAAGAGACATGAGTTAAATTAATAATAATAATTTGATCTGACATTTGAATGTTCTTCCAAACACTCTTTAAAAAAATCCTAAAAATCCTATTTTATCTTGCAGCACAGTAAAGTAGCATTTAGAATCTCCAAATCTGATAGTTCTATAATATTCTATAGTTATATAGTTGTGGCTTACCTCCAGGTCAGCTAATTTCAACTAATTCTTTGATGCAAAGCTTTTCTGTTCTCTAAAGTCTATTATATGGTCTGTGAGATATCTTGATGATAAATAAAGACAGGCAAACTCAAAACCTAATCAATGGAGGATAAAAGAGAGGATTGAGAAAATTTATGTTCTAAACAAATTAATATTCCTAGACCAGAGAAATGACAAACCACACAATTAAAATCACAGGTAAAAATGCCTTGATAAAATGAAAGCCTGCATGAGACATCCTTCCCTTAACTTTAGTTAAGCTAGGGCGAAATATAACAGTAAATAATTATAAACAATAACCGATAGGTCATTGACCTATCAAGAACACAATAACTGGCCACATCTATGGCTAGAAAATTAATTAATTGAGTTGTGAGGTAAACATAAAATTTTTTTCTGCTGTAAATTTACTAGGGCCTAACTAGACATATTGCTGTGGTTCCTCATGTATATTATTGTATTAAAGATTAAGATGGTGAAGAAAAAGATTTAACGGCTAATCTGTTCTCTAATTAGAGGACCCCCGTTTGAAGATCGTTAAATAATAACATGGAAATAAAACTCCAAGAAACAGCAATCCACAGTAATGTCTATTCTACACTAAATTAATATTTACTCTACTCCACTATAACAAAAACTGAGACATGCAAAGCATACAGGGAGTTAAGCTACAGTGTAAATCTAGTATTAGTAACTAAAGCTAACATATTATGTATAAGATAGTCACCATGGATAGAAAGTCAGGTGCTTGCAGGCTGCTTTGGGGAAGTGAGTGAGGGAGGGTTGATCCTACATCTTTGGTTGGCATTAAAGGGAAAGACATGGTGGTCTATTTAAAGGCATACTGTGTCTACCACTAATAGCTTAAACAACAGTCATGAAAAGAGTAATCTGCACACATCAAATCAAGGATGTATTTAAAATCCAACTGATATCACAATTTATCATCAAGGTTGTGCTGTAGCTTAAAAGTCGTGGGTGAAGAGTCTTGCTGTTGTGATAAGTGATATTGAAGAGTAAGGAGACAGCATTAACAGCATTTGAATGGACAGAAGTAATGTTTTCAGGTTCGTTTACATACTGTCATGCTGTGATCACAAAGTCATCAAGATCACAAAATAAACAGCAGAATTATACTAGAATATGACCGATGTTAGTTGAAAGACCCTTATAGGAAATCCCGGCATAGTTCAACTTGTTGTATTACCTATAAATGTGACTGACGCTTTGAGTGATTGAAAAGACTAGAAAGGTAATGTAAAAGTGCAGTACAAAATCGGTTTGATTGAGTCACTATCAAATGTGGAGTCCTAGGGTACAGTATATTGCACAACAGTAGCATCTATACTAATGCTGGATGACATATACCTCCAGAATCAAGTGATTCTATAGCAAGATCTTACCAGACACTGGTCTTTTAACCTCCAAGGACAGTGTCATTGGAAGGTTGAGCATGATCTGACAGATTTCCTGGTAGGTAGAAGAGCACACCAGTTTTTCTCCAAGTTTTACAATCTCATCTCCAGGAGACAACTTGCCTGTAGATTCCTGGAAGTACAATTAAACAAAAGAGATAAAATGTAGGTTTTCACTGAGCAACAGAGTTAGCAGTGCGCAAGCCACAAGCACCATCATATGTGATGTGTTTTTTAAAATGTATTCTAAAATAACTCAAACTGAGAGGTTCAGCAATAGATATGAAATATCAACTTATTGGTATTGGACTGGTATGAAGATGAAACCAAACAGACATACCCTTTCTGCTGCACCTCCAGGTTTTAACCCAGCAACAACAACTTTCAGAGGTGATGACATTATCTCTAGGTCAAGTCCAAATGACTCATCTTCACTTCTCTTTAGGGCCACTGTGTTGATGGTATAAACACCAACAACCTCACTGGCATCTTCCTTCTTACATTGCTGATGGGCTGTCAAACCACCAGCAGTCCTGAGGTTTCTTGCACACCGAGTGGCATGGGGCAGAGGCTGAGATGGGGTGAGGTCTGGCGAGGGCTCATCAACTTTGAACTTTTGCTGCTGGGGCAGGTTTGATGCTTCAATGCTCATTAGACTTTTGACCCGTGTAACTGCTTTATGCTCAAGCTTGGGGGAATACTTTGACTCCAACTGTCCATCATCTTGATTTGTACAGTTTTCACTATTAATGGTCAAATTATTGGAACGAGAACTGTTTGCTCCCCCAGCGATGTGGTCAAAGGAGCAGTGGATAGGCATGAAGGCAGACTCAGAAACCGGTGACTCCGACTCATTGATAATGCCCTCCTCACACTGTGAGAAACTATTATGGGGTGGTGTTGTCCTATCATTGCATCCACACTTCTGCAATTGTCTATGCTCTTCACTGTTTCCATCTGCACCCAACAGTGATGTAGAAATTACAACCACTGTCTCAGTTTTGGAAATTCGGGCATCACTGAAGTTAACAGAGTCAGATTTTGTTGGCCTGTGGAAGTTCCCAGTGTTTCTAACATTGTCTGAGTCCTCATCATCACTGAGCTCATCCTCAATGCAAATCACTCGGCGCTGACGGAGAAGTGGGCTCCGCACTGAGGTGGAGCTTAATACAGCATTGGGCTGGCACACTGCCTCTACATGGTCATTGAGAGGGGCAGTGGTCTTGCTTTGTTCCACTTCTGTTAGAGAGTCTGTGAATCCTGAGAAGAAAATGCAGGTAATGTGGACTATTTAAAAAGGAAATATGGTAACAACAATTAACAGGTTAACATAGTAACAGTCATTTTAATTGCCAGATAAAACAAAGAAACAACAGACACTGAGACAGTGTCTCAAAGAATCAAAACTTTATACATATGCCCCTGAATGGGGTACAAATTTAATAAAGAGTAAGCCTTAATCTAGAAGAGTTAATCTTCATATAAAATTGGCTTTCAAAAATACACGCCAGATTTGCATGAATGCCATCCTATTCTGTGTGATTTTGAGTTGTCCCATACAAAAGTTAATAGTCATGAGAAAAACATGATGAAATCTTTGGTCATCAATCTAAGACAGTGGCCCCCAACTGCACTGTGAGACATGTCCCAGCTTTGGCCACCAAAAACCAAGGTTGTGCAAAAAGGACTGTCAACAATTAACCATGAAAAGAGGGCCTAGATGTGAGGAAAATATAAATAAGAAAACACTCTACTTGCCAGTACCAGATTAGATGCAAATCCACCAGTCTAATACTAGACAAGCTAAATCAATATCTAACAATGAATTCAGTCAGAATTAGGTAAATCTTCATTCCAAAACTAGGTATGATCCCTGCCCAGGACACTAGTCTATGGCGTTAAAATTAGTAAAATTTTACCATGTGGCTGTGGTGAGTTGTCATCCATGGAGGTAATGCAGCTCTGCTGGTGCAGCTCTTCATTACTGTTTGAGCCCATCAGCATGGATTCAGAAAGGAATGAGTGGCTGGAAACGTCCTGGGAGAAGTATTGAGATAACTCTGTCTCTGAGCTCAGGGACCCCTGCTAGAGAATAGAAAAAAGAAAGAAGACCAAATCAATAGGTGATAGGAAGATGAAAACCACAACCAGACATTTTAGTCAAATAGTTTCCCACAATAAGCTATGTAAAAGCATTTTTTTGCAATTTGAACAAACAAAAATTCATAGCTAAGTAGATGGTCACAACTCATGTCTATCAGATGAAGGGTACATCACTTGCTTTTACTACATTTCACTGATCAACAGTTATAACACAGCAAAGAAAATAACATTACGCTAACAAAAAGCAGTGAAGGAGAAGACTACTAGCTGTAAACATGGGTGTAAAAAAATTCCACTCCATTTTTGCTGTGGCAACAGGTCAAGCAGGACACTTTAGATATTCTTCTCCCAAGCAACACTTTCCAGCTCCTTACAGGCCAGATGAGATATATAATCCCTCCAGTGGGTTCTGGATCTGCCCTGGGGTCTCTTCCCAGTTGGACATTCCCAGAAAACCTCCAAAGGGAGGCTCAACTGGCTCCTTGCGAGCCTCTCCCAGATTTCTGATCTCCTCACCCTATCTTTAAGCCTGAGCCTGCAGAGGAAACTCATTTCAGCCGCTTGTATCCGCAACCTTTTTCGGTCATTACCCAAATCTCATGACCATAGGTGAGGGTTAGAACTAAGATTGACTGGTAAATCACGAGCTTCGCCTTCCAGCTCAGCTCCCTCTTCACCACACAACAGTCCGGTACAATGTCCGCATTACTGCTGACACTGCACCAATATGTCTGTCCATCTCAAGCTCCATTTTACCCTCACTTGTGAACAAGACCTAGACATCCTCGCTTGGGGCAGCAACTTGCCTCCAACCCAAAGGGGGCAATCCACCATTTTAAAGCAGAGAACCATGGCCTCAGACTTTAAAATTTCAGAATTTAATCCTAATGATTTCACACTCAGCTGTAAAAATGGAGGCCATGATCTGAGGAAGCCAATCTGAGGAAGCCAATGGAACCACAATTCCGCAATTCTGAGTATCCCAAACCGGCCACTCTCTTCATCTCAGCTACGCCTTGAGATCTTGACCATGAACATCACAAACAGGATCAGTGACAAGGGACAGCCTTGACGAAGTCCAACACCTACTGAGAACATGCTTGAATTTGTGCTGAGAATTTGGACACAGATCCACTTTGGTTATACAGGGACAGGATGGCTTGTAGCAACAAACCCAGTGCCCCACACTCCCGCAGAGCTCCCCACAGGATTTGCGAGGGACACTGTCATAGGCCTTCTTTAAGTTCACAAAGCACATGTAGATTGGATGGGCAAACTCCATGACCCCTCCAACAACCGCACAAGGGAAAAGACCTGGCCCACTGTTCTACAACCAGGATGCAATCTGCATTATTCCTCTTGAATCTACAATCAAATGGAGTCTCCTTTCCAGGAGTTCCTAAAAGTGCTCTTTTAGCCTGAGCCAAGCCTTTCCTGAGACGCCGAGCAGTTTGCCAGAACCTCCTTGAGGCCACCCGAAAGTCCTTCTCCATAGACCCCCTGAACTCCTCCCACACTTGGGTTTTTGCTTCAGTGTTTTGCTGCAGTTAAGCCGCTTTTCTCAGGAGTCTTCTCTAGCGAATGGGTTAACTATTTCTCAGTGCTTTCCCACAAACACAATTCTCAAAGAGACACATGAAAATTATTAAAATTATTAAAGGAATTCTGATTCTGATGAAACTTAACTGAATAACCATGTCAACACATGGTTTTTATAGATTACACATTTTAGCCCATTGATGCGTGTGCCAAATTTGGTGAGTTTTCAAGAATCCAGCCCCACAAAAACAGCTTGCTGTTTAATGTGAATACTCCAAAATGGCTGACTTCCTGTCAGGCATAAAAATCTGAAAAATATTTACTATGTTCTTTAGCATTCCACCAAGTTTTGAGAAGATCCAAGAAGAAGATCTTGTATCGTTACAAATTGAATGCATACCAGGGGGGCCCAAGCCCAACGACTAAAATGTAAATACTAAAATATTTGCCAGTTCTGATGTGTATACAAATTCTCAAAAATGCGACTCGTTCAGAGAACAACAACAACAATAATAATAATACAAAAACAACCACAAAATCAATAGGTTCCTGGCACTTTTGTGCTCAGACCCTAATAGTTTGGTTTTGAAGGGATGTGTGACAACTTTTGAGAGAGTTATTTGTATACAATGTGCTGTTTTTGGCCTTTCATCTTCTGATAAGGGCTATATCTGAGCTGTTTTATTAAAGTGTAAACTGTGAATGCCAAAGCAGTCAAGAGAAATTAGAATACGTTATGTACCAGTTAAGAAGAATCAAACAGACCCTAGTGATGTATCTACACAAACTAGGCAGTAATACTTGAATATTGGATGAATTCGTACTCTACTCGCAGGCTCAAGGAATCTCTTCATGGTCCAGCTGAGAACAGGGCAGCCATCTCCTTGCCTGTCCTTCAGAGTTGGGTAGGGGCTCTTACAGGACAGACCTACAGATCAAAACCATGGCAGTTAAACCCAGATGAGATCAGATACCCAAAGCATAAAAGACATATTATGGCAACTGAGCCATGCTGTTCAGCTTTCTTTAACACTTAATTGAACTATGACGTTTGCATTGTAACATGGACACCTGTAAAATTTCCAAAGTAATGTTAAATGATCGCAGTGCTGGAGTAAATAAAAAAGAAATTCCTCAAATGTAAATATAGGTAAAGATGTCAGACCTTGTGAGTGAGATGAATGTCTATTTTTGCTCATTTTGTCCCTGTGTGTGGATCGAGCTATAATGTGATCCATCTCCTGCTCTGATACCTGGGAAAAAGACATTGAGATGCAGGAGTTTTATCTCAACTGGTATGCTACCATGGCAACTGTGAGAAATAAACACAACAGTAATGAAGACATATGAAATTACGAATGAAGAAATGTAGAAATGTAAAAAGTAATGTATAGAAAGTATAAAAGGAATTGGTACAAAAATAATGGCCAACAAAATGTTGTACAAACTGCTGTGGAGCTGGTTCTCTCTGGCAGGAGATGAAAAGCTTGTCAAACTAACACAGCTAAGAGTCAAATAAACACAGCCAGCAAAATCCAGAGGGTAAACTTGCCACTGTCTGATATTTTTTTATCAGTAAGACAACAAGGCTATTTCTTTGTCATGCTCTAAGTACAATGTGGGACAATTCCTGTTGTGTTTTTGAAAGGAGACCTGCAAGAATCCAGGCTGTGCCACAGATTATTGGGCATTATCTTACATACCTTGGGGTTAGGATGCCTGCTTATGATAAGACTGACTGATCCAGGGCCACATTCACTGAGAATGGCATAGGCTTCGCTGAGAGCAGCATGACGAAGACTGACTGAGTCCACCTCCAGTATTTGATCTCCACGACTGCACGGAGAAGCGCAGGTGTCAGCACATACCCCAACATAAATGCACACACATAGATTCATATGCCCAATAAAATACCAATCATTGAGCACATCTGAAAGTTTGCTCCTCATCTGGTATTTTTGCATCAGTGAATTTAGATATTAACTTCACTAGTGTCCATCACTTTCCAATTCAAAGATGACCCTTAAGCTTTTACCTAAGCCTGCCATCCATCTTGGCCACAGATCCCAGTGCCAGGCTATGGATGTAGATGCCAGGTGCAGAGTTCTCCAGGGTCAGGCAGCAAACTCCAATCCCAAGACCAACACCAGGTTCTAAAACATCAACGTTTGTGTATCAAAATATGTATCTGCTGATTTTAAGATGTTTCTTTCACATTGTAAGTATGGCAAACATTTTTTGGGCACAATAGCATGACATGAATGACATTGTTGGTTCTAATTACACAGTTGGCCACTATGTCAAATTTGCTTCAAAGCCTGGCACTATTCCTGGGGTCTTGGTGCATGTGCGAATGGGTACGCCAAGTTGGACAACTGCGTACAGGAACACCACTTGGACAAACCACCCTCCATCCACCTGCGGAACCTCCTGGGCTCTGCCAGCAACTGGATCAGGTTGTGGCTGCCAGCGATGTCAGGCAGCACGGTGACCCAGTCGTTGCAGGTCTGCAGGGTCTCCAGTTTTGTTTTACTGTACTAGGCTAACATCGACCGTGAAAAGATGGTTTACTAAAATTATGTGGTGATCAAAAAGAAATAAAAGAAATGACACAGGACAAGGCTCGGATGAGTTACACTGTTAGAGATGTAATCCTTATCAGTAGGACAGACCACAAACAGTCTTTCACAAAGACACATACAGATTAAGTGTTCATTATTTTCTACTATTTTAAATTGTACCTTTTTCTTTTTACAGTAATCTCATTATTAGTTGCCATTTTGGCAATATTGTCTTAGTTACAGTCATGCCAATTTCGCATATTGAATGGCTTGTGACAGACAGAATCACGGCCTGTTTAATGTAAATTGGGAATGTAGTTTGTGCAAGTGGTGCTGCTGTACACAGCTGTCCAAGATGGCGGACCCACTTACTCCACTGGCCTGCCCAAAGCCATGAACTCAGCCTCATACGACACCTTTGAGTTGGACTGGAATGCTGACTGTGAACCAGACCCTCGCCCAAGTTTTGAGCCTCACTGATGTGCTTGTGTCTGAATGGGAGAAAATACCTGCAGCCAGGTTCTGAACTGTGGTGGAAAGCCTTTGAAAAGGTGGCTGTTACATCACACATTCAACTGTAACACATGGCTGGCAATTTTGGGTGTCCACATACTTTGTGCAGAGATGTATAGTCACTCACACAGCTATATTTCTGTTTCCTTGGTGCTCTCTTTAATACTGTTTTAAATCAAGAATATGACATGTAATCTGGCTCTGGCTTCTCTATCAAGTAAGCAAACCTTTATTGAGTGTGACCTCCATGATGATGCAGTCTTTTGGACCATGACCAGGACCCCTGTGGCCATCAACCTCTTCAAACCCTGAGGGAACAGGTGTTCCCCCACTGGTATTGGAATTGGGTGAGCTGGAGCGGCTGAGGAGGGTGGGGGTTGGACAGGGTGTCAGGCTAGGACTGCGCAGACGAGTTCGAATCGTCAGCGTCACTACGCCTTTTTTCAGTTGCTGTTGGAAGAACATAAATGAGATTCAATAAATAGTTGTAGCTTTTACATTTAGACAAATCCCAAAGATTTTTCCAAAAACAAGTAAGAGATTTTTTAACGAGTCCTTGGTCTATTCACAAGTCAGCAAGTCAGTTTAATAGCCAGAACTGTAAGCATAAAAATAAACTTTGATAAACAAGTGGAAAAAAAGTAAATGTTTGATGATCTATACTTTACAATTGAATTTCTGAACTGTTAACAACATTGTTAGACAGAACCCATTGAGAAAATGCATTCCACCTTGAAGGTCTGGATGGCCTGTTGGTGTGTGAGTCCTTGTAGAGACTCTCCGTTCACTTCCAGAATCTCATCTCCTACACAGGGAAGGATAGAATTAGGTTGAAATGGGTGTTTAGCAGAAATGTAAATGCAGATCAAAAGAAAAACTACTGGAAAGCAGATGTCCTCTGCCATGTTGGTACATTTAAGAGACTTTTTTTTGTCATATTGTTGGTACCATAGATATAGAAACATAGATTCATGTGATGTGCGTCTGCATGGCCACCATATTGGGTGGGTCAAGATCTGTTAGTAAACTATATTGAGAAATGCAGACTTCACAACAAAATCAACTATAATATAATATAATATAATATAATATAAATGGTCTGTATTTGTATAGCGCCTTTCTAGTTATTTCAATTACTCAAAGTGCTTTACATGACATCCTCATTCACCCATTCACACATCATTCATACAGGAGGAATGTAATTTGGAGGAGATATATAATATAATATAATATATTGTAGTATGTGTCAGTGTCTAAAATTAACTACTAAAGATTGAAATGAAATATTTGATTGACAGTATTTGGGAGTATTTGGGACATTGTGTGATGGAAACTGTCCCTACTGCAGGAGATAAGTCATGATGTGTGTTGATGTTTCCTATTTAGAGATCAGAGCGTGCATGTTCCAGTGGAAGCTGTGGCTATTCAGTAGATTAATGTTTTGGCATGGAGCTAATTAAACACTACCCCAGGGACAGAATTAAATTCCAACAAATACCAGTACTAGTATGTTTAATATCTCATGTTCATAACAAACTAAATTTCATGAAAAGTTACAGTAAATTTTTTGGTGAAGTCTGCATCTCTTAGTATGCATACTTGAGGATCTTCACCCATTCAATATTGGCAGATGCACCTTTATGTTTTAATATAGTTATTGGTTGGCAATGTTTGCATTAAGCTAATAGCTGTAGCTTAGCTGTTGCCTAAGACCTTGAGTCCCACATACTTATTACCAGGAATTCAGTGCATGCAGTCAAAATCTACAGCTGTGCCCCATGTTTTTATTTCACCCTGGTGACCCATCCTCTTGGCTCCCACTGTTCCTAAATTCTTGTCGATGTTTTATCCAATCCTTACAGACTTCGATAAAACATTATTGTGAGTTGATATTTGAATATTGATGTTACATATTTACATGTTGCTCCTCCTTTGTGGTTCAAATACTTAGATGTGCACGTGCACATGGACGTCATTTGGTGTCTGTGCCGGAGCCCTGAGAGTCTAGGAGCATGTTTTCTATGCCTTTATGAACAACTGTTCAACATCACAGTGTTGCTGTGGACACCAGTGTCGAGTGTGAAGTTGATCGGATGAACAGTTCTCAACACTTGCCAGCAGCAGATCTGGTGGCAAAGAAATCAGTCCAATCTGAACGGCAATGAACTCTGAAGAGGCAGGCCACCCAACAACATTGCAGCAGCAATACCAGGAGCCGAGCAATTGTCCATTTCAAATGGGCGCTGCCCTATTACTCTCTAAATCCAGTAAACAGTATGAAATGGAATAATTACCCTCTTTTAGTCGTCCATCAGCTGCTGCAGCTCCATGAGGGAAAATGGTTTTGACAAAAATCCCCATCTGACCACGTGCTGAGTCCTGGCCACCAACAATACTGAATCCTAGGCCCTATAAAAGTTAAATCTCAATGAATGTCAGAAAGAGACACAAAAGAACACAGTATTTATTTTGTTATTCTAATAAAATGTTTTTGTTTCATGGTTTATGGTGGTGACACATTTACTTTCATGTTATGTCCCCTGCCCTATAAACTCACATTTCATGCTGCCCTTCTAATTCTTGTTGTATGTGGTCTCTTACAGATTAACAACACTGTGATATCATAGCAAATATCATAAACTCATTGCTGAGTAGCTACAACAGCACCTATGTTATTGAATGATAAGATCATTTTAAAAACAAAGATAATTGTGGGTAAAATCAGAGGGTATGCATGCAATACTGAGAAACGTTATAGGAATATTTTAATGTATTGTGGAGACATTACACATTACATGTAAGAGTCTGTGGATTCTTGGCATGATCAATGCCATTTTCATATTTAGGCTTGATACTTTTATGCACATAATGCACAGTGACCACCACTTCACCTGACTGAATCTTTGCTAATGCTAATACTGGAAGCATAACAATGAGAAACTGATGAATGAGTCTTCACACACCTCTTTAACCTCTCTCTAAGGCTGAAAAAGGTGCCAAAGATCTGGAAGACATCCTGCATAGTCCCTGTGCCCAAAAAGGGATGTCCCAGTGCCCCCAGTGACTTCAGGCCTGTGGCTTTAACGTCCCACATCATGAAAACCCTTGAGACTGGTCCTACAACACCTCAGGTCCCTGGTGCGTGATGACCTGGACCCGCTGCAGTTTGCGTACCAGGCCGACATTGGTGTGGAGGATGCCCTGATCTACATGCTTCACAGAGCCTATTCACACCTGGAGAAGCCACAAAGCACCGTGAGGATTATGTTTTTTGACTTTTCCAGCACTTTCGACACGGTGCAGCCGCTCCAGCTGGCTGAGAAACTCTCTGTGATGCAGGTGGACCAGGACCTGGTGGCCTGGATCTCAGACTACCTGACAGCAAGACCGCAGTATGTCAGGCTACATGGATGCTTGTCTGACGTTGTGACAAGCAACACTGGCACACCCCAAGGAACTGTACTGTCACCGTTCCTGTTCACCCTCTACACCTCCGACTTCTGCTACAACTCGGGAAGGTGCCACCTACAGAAGTTCTCAGATGACTCCTCCATCGTTGGCTGCATCACAGACAACAGGGAGGAGGAGTACCGAGACCTGATTGAGAACTCTGTAGGATGGAGCGACAGGAACTACCTACAGCTCAACACAGGAAAAACCAAGGAGCTGGTGGTGGATTTCTGGTGCAGAAGGAGCCCCCACACCCCGGTGGTGATACATGGGGAGGGGGTGGAGATGGTGGACACTTACAAGTTTCTCGGGGTGAAACTAAACAACAAACTGGTCTGGTCGGACAACACTGATGCCCTCTACAGGAAAGGACAGAGCAGGCTGGTTTCTTTCTCAGAAGGCTCAGGTCCTTCGACGTGAACACCAGGCTGCTACAGATGTTCTACCAGTCTGTAGTGGCCAGTGTCATCTCCTTTGCTGTTGTGTGCTGGGGGGTGGCATCGGGAGCTGTGGCACTAACAAACTGAACAAGCTTGTCAGGAAGGCCAGCTCTGTGGTGGGGATGGAACTGGACAGTGTGGAGGCAGTGACGGAGAAGAGGATGAGAGGAAAGCTGAAGGCCATCATGGACAATCCCTTTCATCCCCTCCATGCCGAGCTGAGGAAACTCAGGAGCACGTTCAGCCACACTCCTCCAACCGAGAGCCTCGAAGCGACTGGGCGGCTCCTTTATACCATCAGCCATCAGACTGCACAACACCGCAGCACCCAGCACCTCCTGACCACAGAGACTTTATCATGCTTCATTAAACCACCAATAGCTTTGCCATTTTGCACATAATGGTACATTTGCACTACCTGTGGACACTTTGTACATTTCTTTCAGATTGCATATTGCACTATATTTTATTTTGTACATTTCTATATTTGTATTTTTTGCACATTTGCATTGTATTTTGTATATTTGTATTTTTATTTCTTCTCAATTTTTTATCTCCTTTTTCTTCGATTCTGATGTAGCTGTTGCGTAATGACAATTTCCCCCTTGGGGGATAAATAAAGGTGCATCTTATTTTATCTTAAAAAAGGCGTCTTCACATTTAGATCTATGCAGTGAATTACTTTAATAGCCATGCTCTCGGTCTATCAGACCTTCATCAGAGCAGGCAGGTAGGTAGGTCCCATTCCAGCAGCATGCAAAACACCTGTGTGCACCCCAGTGGCAGAGACTCCACCTCTTAAGAATTTTAACAGAAACAAGAAGCATCTTTAGCGGTACCATACAATTTAAACATAGTACATGGGGCTCTGAGAGGGATCAGGCATAAGCCATCATTAATTAGAGATCACATCATAGCTGTATTTACAAAAGATCTCAGGAAGCCAACACAGAGCAGGGAGCTATGGGGAAACATCAGGCAGAGGCCATCATGCACACAAGAGCTCCAAATTCCACATGAATAAATGAAAAAAAGAATAAATTAACAAACAGGAGAATCTTGGATTACAGCATTACACTCATCAAAATCCTCATTAAGACCTCTAGGATTAAGTCTATCTAAAGCGTAAATCCAAAACAGCTCCCTTTGGCATATCTTTCTTTCCATATCTCCCCCTCTTGTCAATTCAATATGTCCAATGCCTTGAAAGCGTGGAGACAAGATAGGGTATGGAAATTCATGTGACAGGCGACAGGATAACACTTCAGCCTATAGGTCTAACTGAGAATTTTGGTAAAACTACAATTCCACCAGGGTGCACACATGCGTTTTGCATGCTGCCAATGATTAGAATGGGATTGGTTATTGGAATTGGTTATTTCTTTTCTTTAATAGCTACGCTCTGATGAGCATAGCTTTTAAAATGATTTACTGCAAAGATCTAAGTGTGTACCTTTTTCATCAGTTTACTTTGATGCACACAAATGGGTATTCATTAAATAAGCCACATTATTCATCTTATTTTGAAGCTGATGGAGAGAATGCATCTGCTTAGATTTCTGTCAACAACAGGAGGTAAGTATTAGTTTGTCTGGAAGTAGGTAGAGCTCAGTGGTGAGCTGAAATTTGGTAAACTTTTGGCCTCTGGCTGGTAGAAGGACGGCTAACACACTGATTTTTTATATTAGTTCCATCTTTTCAGAGTCATTACTGCCATCTTGTATATACTGGTGTGAAGTTATAGGCTATGAAATGTTTTGGTTTCTAAAGCATTTACAACACATATACCTCACAGCAGTCTCATAATTTCAAGGTATGGTGCTGTCATGTGTAGTACTGTGTGTTCTTATAGCCCAATGGTTAAGAGGCATACCACATAATCACAATGTGACCAATTCTATTCTGATCTTAGAGGATTAATCTCACATTTTTAAACCTGGACCCAATTTTTAGTTTGAAATGCCTGGTAGGTACAAAAACTTTTGGAATAGATACAGTAGATCACTTCCGCTGGCACCCAAGAGTGCAGTGAACAAGCTACAGTGGCCGTAATGTAATCCTTCGGGGGTATTATGCCAGATCAAAGTATCTCCACTTAAGGTGGTTGTTTTTGTCATTGACAGGCACCGATTGTTCGACAGGCTCTGATTGCTATTCTAAGTGTCTTACAAATTACAGAAAGGATCCCTGTAAGAGCCTTTTTGTTTAACCAGAAACAGCATTTATATTGCTCAATTCAAAGCCATCAGACTCTATTGAAAAAAAAAAATAATTCAACACAGGAATTGCTTGTCTACCATTGTATTATTGTATTATTTCAGATCCAACACAGTATTTGTGTAACAGCCAATGCTGTGGCTCATTTGCTGGAAGTGATCTACTTGACTATTTCCAAATGTTTTTGTATCTACTTGCCATTTTGGTCCTAAAATAGGGCCCAATAGGGTCTAAAAATATCCTTTAATTGCATGTCATACTGTACCCCTTTTCTCTCTCTCTCTCTTTCCCCATGCCATGTCTACTTCTGTGCTTTCCACTATCTAATAAAGGCCACAAAAAATATGTTACTAACAGTTTTATGTAAGATGCATTGTCCCATTTGGTACGGACAGTGTTTCACCAATATATGATTAAAAAGCAAGCAAGCAAGTAGTTGACATAAAAGTTAGGATACATTAAAACCAGCATACAATAAAACCAGTGTGATTGTACAAAGACACACAGATGCATCTGTTATTGAGCTTACATAGACATACTCAGAGTACATTATCTGAGCTTTATTTATGCGTACATGTCAAAGAAGTGCACTCACCTTGCCCTGGCCTTTCATCAGCACTATACTTGAGATAATGGATGGCTGTGCCAGTCGCCATGGAGACTCCACTTGAATGGTGCTCAGGGAGCGGGTTGATTTCTTAATTATCTGATATTCCTAAAATGGAAATGAATATAAAAGGCAAAAAAACAGTTGGATTAATTCATCTTGTAAAAACTACATAATCGTTTATACTGTGATGACAGTTTTCCTAACTGAGTCCAGTTTATTCTAATGGCATTATTTCCTCATACTATAGTAGTAATATTAGGATAACGTCTTTTCTGTCTTATCCCCTGCATTGCCATCTGTCATTATGGTTTGATGCTGAGGCTGCTGGTGAAAAATGTGTATCTTGATGACTTAACTTAGTTCTGTAGATTTAGTAGAGATATCACCCACATAACCAGTAAGAGGATGTGATTCTGAAAGTTGTGCCCTTCTATTTTATTTCCTTTTCTCAATTAACCTCTCATTAACACAGCAATTAATTCAACTCTCCTTGACATGGTTGTCATGACAGTATGGCAGAATGAGTGACCAGGCTTTGATCTGGCTCTGTTACTTTGCTTCGCTCCTCAGCTGTTAGTTCCTTTTCAAGCTCTTCCTTTATGTGTTGACGCTATACACGACCAAGAGCTGCATGCAGCTCCGTGTCCATGCATGTGTGTGTGTTTGTATGTGAGTGATAAGTATCATCAAAATACCACAAGGACCTATGTTCTTTTGTTTATTCCTCTTTTACTACACATATGCATGCATGCATGTGGCAGCGCTCGTTGAAGTATCAGTCTCCTCTAGATTCTTGCTTGCTTTCATCATTCATATTTATATAGAGTCTAACCTAGAGAAGGTGATTGTTGATCTTAGTTCACTATAACTTCATTACAGGGGGATTATACAATCTTGGAGCAAAAGAGCGTTGTTTAGGCCAGGTAGTACAGGACCTTTTCCCTAATGTAGCTTAAAACTGGTTACCAAGATACTTACTTGTGAGTAAACCATGCTGATATGCCCAATCTAATAGTCAGTGCCATTACCATTGTCTAACAGATGGAAGCTTTTTTATACATATGACCGTGTCAAGATCAATTTCTGTGCAGATGTAGTACATTGCCTCATTGTGGAATACTTTGCTATGAGCCACGAAATGCCTGCCTTAACCAAAGCAAAATCTGTGCTGTCCAAATGGGAAGCCCAGGAACCCTATATAAAGTTATTCTTAATGGTCATGTACATAATTCCAAATGGAAATGTACATTAAACAAATGCCTTTGTATGGGGCATTTGGCTTTCCCATATGGAAACAGTCAATAAGGAAATTTTTTGTCCATTCAAGGACAATTTTTTTAGGACTAGGGAACAGACCACCTCCTTTGATACAACCCGTCTGATGTTGGGAGTACGCTGATCATTCAACACCCTGGAAACAACTGTGAAATTGGATTGTCCTTCAAGTCTTTCTGCAATTTGTTATCAAAGTTGGTTACCTACTGAGGTAAGCATGACCTATGTGATAAACACTGCTATAACTGTTAAATGCAAAGGCCAATTTATCTAAGAAGATTTTCCACCATTTTGATTATTTTGTAAAACATTTTTGCTCCTGTTACGACGCATTTCATTATATGTTCACCTAACTTGGTACATAACATATTTGGCTGACCCTGGAAGCAGCAGTTACATTTCTTTTCTGACATCCCTCACTGTTTTTCACAGTGGTTACCAAAAGTTGAGTAGGCATGGTCTATGTGAACAAATATAAGGTTGTAAGTGCACATTAGACCAAGGTTGATGCACAAGTAATTTGATTGGATTGAAATTTAGCTCCATCTCTAGCTATGACGATCATTATATTTATTGGACATTTTAACTGTATGTTCTGCCATTTCCCATGATTGGCTGTACATTCAACAATATATTCATATAATTTTTTATGTTGTTGCTGCTACTTGTAGACTAAGCCTGTAAAACAATTCTGAAAACAGAAAACAGAACTTTTTTCATTCATATCAAAATGTTTATATTAGAGAATTATAAAGAAAATAAACCAAACAAAGAGCATTAAAATGTGTAAATATCGATTGATAACAAAACAAAAAGCATAGTTGTACAGTAGGGCAATTTGTTTTTAGATCAGTAACATGCAGAGCAGAATATTTACTTACGAGTCTAACAAATAGCTACACTGTCTTAGCTGACACCTGCTGATGGCATTTTAAAACCTAAACTGATACAGTGCAGGCAGTTTGGTAGTCCTTCCCTAGTAGAGTGGAACACTAACTTTGGCACATAATCATGAAAACAAGGACTAGGATGCCGAAGAAAAGAACAGTACAGACGAGACAAAACATTTATGGATAACCAATATTGCACTAAAGAACGTTTCTGCATAAAGCTACAGAATAAATAAACCAATAGATGAGTAAATAAGTTTATCCCTAAAATATCTGCATCAACCTCTGAAAAAATCACAGAGACCACACAAGAACCCTGCCTGATTTTGTGAAGAATTGTTATTAGAGAGAATATGTTAAATTAGGTTGAAACAGGTGTGACATTCTGTCTTGCATTACAGTGGATACAACTAAATCAGTTCATCATAACTGCAGTGAATACAGCAGTAAAAATAATTATAATCAAATACCACACCCCCACAGAACTGTGGGGCTGAATTAAATCTTCCTAAATAAAAGTATCAACAAAAGTGAATATTATTAATAGCTGATATATAATTCTCTGTTTCTCAGATGCAATGGAAAAACAGGAATGTTCAAAAGGAACTTTCATTCCTGAGTTTAGTTTCTGCGCCTGAGTATTTCACGGAACAAATTGTTCAAATGGGGATAATGTAACAAGTTTGAGACCTAACTTATCCTTTTTCTATATCATGTCATGATGAAATATATCATTCAGGCCACAATGTGTCTCATATGTACATCTTTGCACCTTCAGTTATACTAAAAAAGAGGTGATGCGTTGACTGACCTGTCTCACTCCAGCAGCATCTAGTTGTTGAGGTAAGGAGTGTTTACGTTGGCCAGGTTGAGGTTTCTCCACCATTTCACAACTGCTCACACCCTTCTCCACAAAGAGCTCATCATCCTCACCCACTGACTCCAGGCGACTGCTCCCCCCTGTGCCAAAAAAAGGTGTAATTTCAGTCCTTTGCACAGCAGGAGTAATTACAGTCTTTCACTGTGTATTTTTTCTAAATAAAACGTAGAACATAGTGCTTGCATAAACGTTTAAAAGCAATGCATAATGCACTAAGAACAAAATTACCAAGCCTATGGGCAAAGCAAATATCAAGGTCAGAAAAATACCCAACTCTGGGATTACTGCTTGCATTAATTGGAGTGTCACAATGAAACTACTGCTACAACCATGTGTCACCTCTTATGATAAATGGTCTATCTAAAGATAAGCTTCAGGGGCGAGTTCAGTGTCTTGCCCAAGGACACTTTGACAACCACAGTTGATGGACGACCGGCTCTACCTCTGAGCCACAATCTCCCTCTTATTGATCCTATCTATCAACATGAATGAATATATCAATGTAATTATTTGTGTAAAGATTACACTGTTAAAAAAGGTTATGTTACACGCCTGCCAATAGATGCATTGTTGCTATTCAAAAAGCCATTTTGGTGTTACTGAACAACCTGCTCTTGTGAAGTACCAACCCTGGGAGCGGCTGCAGAGCTTCATGGGTGTGGGGCTGCAGCAGGATCCTTTGGGTGTCTCTACCTGACTTTGTTCCTCTAGTTTCTCCAAGTTAGTCAGCTGTGGGGAAAAAAAACATTTTGGTGTTTTTATGATGATTTTCAGTTCATCACTTCTATGAACGGTCTGATACTTCCACACGCAAAACACAAACAAATATGTATCTAATTTACTTCATAAATAGATCACCTTTTCATTTTATAACATCCTATTTCCATTAGTAAAGGACTTATTTCAGATAACTTTTAGCAAGGACTGGCTTTACATATACTCAATGAATACTTTGTAACTTTGTAACAGTAACTTTGTTCCTGCTCTGTTTTGAGTTAGTTGAGGAAGCCCCAGAGTGAGATTAGAATACATCCTGATGTCTCCATCTGGAGGTAGTCTGGATGTGTTCAAATTGGAGTAGAGCCCAGGGCAGAACCAGAACACACTGAAAGGACTGTACTTCCAAATGGAGCTGTAAATAGTGCCTGACCTGCTGTCACCATGGCCTTTGCCCAAATAACTGCCCTATACAACCCTGCCCTCTCTACTCTAATTGGGCACTAAATCTACTTTGTGTGACAGGCTGCTGCTATAGATAAAAGGTGATTCATTTGAGTGCTCACACACCTCACACACACAGCCACATAAACATATAGTACATGTTATCTGGGTGTACCAGGTAGGGATTGTGCGGACTGGTGCTGCAGCTGGAACTCTTCGGTGAGCAAGGAGGACCAGTCTGAGACAGGGAGGATAAGGAATTGCAGGTGCTGACCAGGTCTGGCAAGCTGTTAGATGGAAATCGCTCAAAACACACATCTGATTCCTCCTGCAAGAACAGGAAAGAGTTAAGATGTGTGATGCTTTGTGTGTGTGTGTGTGTGTGTGTGTGTGTGTGTGTGTGTGTGTGAGCACTTACCCTGCTGGCCACCACTATCTGGACCAGACCAGAAGTGGAGCGGAGAATAACAACAGCCTCCTGATGAGTGAGACCCACCAGGGACTGACCATTAATCATCAGCAACTCATCACCAGCACGAAGACGACCGTCCCTGAAACACACACACATTTAGACAGAAACATTGACACATATTGTACTGACACAGGAATGCAGAACCCATGCAGAACGTTAGAACACCATTGAAGTGGCCCAAGCCAGCAAGGAGAGGGGGTGGCCCCAGTTTGACAAAGGGACTAAGTCCATCTCGAAGCTGTCAAGGGTGACGCTGTGTGATGCCTCAAGATGATGACTGCCATCATGTTTAGCGTAGCAGCTGAGAGATTCAAGCTGGAAGAGAAGAAATCAGCAAAAACCCCTACACCCAGACCAACAGAGCAAACAAGATCCATCCACTCAGCGAGGCACTGAAGAGCTTGAGGCAGCCATTAAAGCTGGCAAGCAAGGAGGAGAGAAGAGATCTTTTGCACCATCCTCTGCAAAAGGCTAATGACAATCACACTGGTCAAGTGGCATTGTAGCCAAAGGAAGGGGAGGACAGGGTAGGCAGGCTGTCACACTAGCCAACATAATAGCTGCTAGAGCAAAGTGCAGTAACCAGCCTCAACATGGCAGATTGAGCTTAGCAAATTCTTCCTTTGGAAAATGAAGGTTTACCTGAGAAAAAAACACTTTATGATTATCTATGAGCACAGATTGTTATTGTACTGTCTACATATTGTATATTGTAAATCATTATTATCAGATAGAGATAATGGAGGATGGAGTACAAAAACACAGTACCAAAGCAAATACATTTCTCCTGGCTTTATTAGGACGAACTGTACCTGTGAATGGGACCCCCTTCCTCTACATGAGCTATAATGATGCCATGAGGAGAGCGCTTGGAGCCACGTCCCCCTGTTATCTGTATGCCCAGGCCCTCCTGACCCTTCACCATGTGCATCTTCCAGATGTGGCTGCCCTCTCTGGGCTACAAAAGAGCACAAAACAAATACATCACATAGAGTTGAAATACAGATTTAATATACATAGATTCATGAAGCTGAAAAAACAAATCAACCAAGCAACCACACTGATTGAGTTAGAAAAATCCACTTTTGAGAAAGCACAGATTGTTATCAAACTATGACAGCAGGTTAATCTAAGTCTTATTATGATGTGACTTCTTTTGTTTTACATTATTTCTGTCATGTCTAGAAATTCTGTTGTTTTATTTCTTTAGTCTTGTCTCGTGACTTCCTGTTTTACTTTATAGTTTATGTCTCCGTCCCTTGTATACTTTCCTGTCTGTGTGATTGTCTGCCCCGCCCTGATTGTTTCCACCTGTGTTCACTTACCTTGTGTGCTTACATAATCCATGTCTCGCTTTGTTCTGTGCCTTGTTCTTTGTGTCAGGGAGCCAGCATTTAGTTAGGTCAAGTCAAGACAAGTCACTGTGTTTTTTGTAAGAGCTTGGGCTGTACTTTTTGTTCTACTTTGTCTTTTTGGATTCTTGTGTTTTTATTCCCCCAAGAGTCATTTTCTGACAAGAACTTTTTATTAAATACTTTTTGAACTCCTCTGTGTTGAGTCAAGCATTTGGGTTCATCTCTGAGAGTCTGGTCATGACAGAGCGAACTGGCCAGAAATATGAACCCTGCTGACCAGTTATGTGCTGCCATTCACTCTCAAGGCCATAATTTGAACCAGTGAGAGGAACAGATAATTAAAATCCAGCAGGGAGGAAAGACCTCACTCATCATCAGGAAGACTTCAAGTCATCTGTGACCACCCAAGTAAATCACCTGGCTGTGGAGGTTCATTGCTTGCTCACTCACCTAAAAACTGATCATAGACCCCCCCCTCAGACTTCAAGCTGCCATCCATTCATTGTGCACTGCATTTTCAACATTATTCAGCAGCGTTTCCCACAGAACACTCCACGATAGCCCACTTCACCAGAGGAATGGTAAACGGTCTGTATTTGCATAGTGCCTTTCAAGTCATTTCGACTACTCAAAGCGCTGTTCACAAAGCAGAAGAGCAGCTGCATGGGCTGCAGCGGAGTACCAGTATGTATGTTCACCAGTATGTAGTTCTATGACCATGTTCATAGACTCTCTAAGAAATATTTTACAAATATCTTATACCTGTCCAAGTAGAGTAGACTTGAGTAGAGCTCTAACACAACTGCGGCAGAATCATTGCAGGGTTTCAGATTATGCCATAGTGTTCAGGACAATTGCTGCCAACAGTGGCTGGAACTCCTTTGCTCTCTTCAACGCATTCATAAATGGACTTTCCGCCCTAATTAAAGATTAATTAGCTCTGCTTGAACTGCCATCGGATTTGGACTGGTTATTGCCATGGCTATTAGGATCAACAATCTACTATGGGACAGAATGAGTGAGAAATCCAGACCAGGTCCAGGTTTTGAGTGGTCCCTTCAGGCTGAGGAAGTCTTTTCCCAACTGAAGAAAATGTTCACCTCCGCCTCCATTCTCACCATTCCGGATCCTAGAGGGCATCTCCAATGATGGGGTGGGGGCCATCCTCTCCCAGTGCGCTGAGAAGCAAGCTCCATCCCTGCACCTCCAAAACTCCAGCAGAACAGAATTACGACGTGGTAAACAGAGTTCCCTCACGGTGAAAATCACCCTGGAAGAGTGGAGGCATTGGCTGGAGGGGGTGGAGTGATCATTCTGGTTTGGACTGATCATAAGAACCTTGAGTAAATCCGTAAAGCTAAAAGATTAAATTCTTATTAGCCCAGATGGTCTCTGTTTTTTAATTGCTACAATTTCAGCATTTCTAGTAGCCGCCCATCAAGCATGAGGTCCAGGAGGTACATGGAGGTGTGTCTTATCTGTCTCCAGCCACTGCTTATTCTTGCAGGCTCTAGTCAGACATCTCTGTGGATTTTGTCACTTGACTGCCTCCCTCTGAAGGTAACACCACCACACTAAAGGTGGTTGACCATTTATCCAAGATGACAAATGTCATTGCCTTGCCCAAGCTGGGTCTGCCAAAGAGATGGTAGAAGTCATGTTAAATAATGCTTTTTGTATTCATGATTTTCCTTAAGACATTTCTTCCAACCCAACCAATGGCCAGACTGAGCGCCTCAGCCAGGAGCAAAAGAGACCTGCCTTCACTGCCTTGTTTCGCAGATCCCATACTCCTACTGATGCAACTAATCATTACTTGCATCAGGTGTGTTTCAGATAGAACACATCAAATACCCAGACTGGCTAGGGGTTTGTTCACAATGACGTTTAGTTGCATGTGTAAGTCAAGAGAATTGTCCAAACGAGTTAAGTTAAGTTAAGTTAAGTGAGGAAATCATTGCCTTGCACAGACAAGGAAAAGGATACAAAAAGATAGCAAAGGCACTGAATGTTCCTAGAGATACTGTTGGAAGCATGGTTCACAAGTTCAAAGCTAAATGAACACTGACAGCTATAGAGTTTTGAGGAGGCTGGTGGACAAAAACCCTCAAGTGACTGCAAAAGACCTGCAGCAGGACTTGGTGGCAGCAGGCACTGAGGTTTTAGTCTCGATGTCTACAGTAAGGCACATACTAAACGCTGAAAGAATCCATGCCTGAACTCCATGACGTACACCTCTATTCACCCAAAAGCACAAGACAATGTGTTGGAAACCATATAAATAAGCCACTGAAGTTTTGGGGTTCTGTGAAGTGATGACACAAAACTGGAACTTTTCGGGTCTATGGATCAGACATATGTCTGGAGGAGGAAGAATGAGGCATGAGCTGAAAAGAACATGGTGGTGGCTCGGTGATGCTCTGCAGCTGCTTTGCTTCTTCTGGCACTGGAAACCGGCAGTGTTTGGATGGCAAGATGGATTCAATCAAGTATCAGGAAATCCTAGGAGAGAATGCCATGCCGTCTGTGAGGAAGCTGAAGCTTGGGTGTCATGAGACCTTCCAACAGGACAATGACCCCAAGCATACCTCAAAGTCCACTCAGGTTTGGCTTCAGAAAAAGTCCTGGAGGAGAATAGTCGCCTGGCTTCGAACGATGTCAGGAGTACTATAATTATGGTGAAGTGTACTTGAACAACTCCATTATGAGGTAAAAACAAATGAAACAAGAATTATGATAAAGATGCCTCTATCAGTTTATAATGACTGAGCCTTGACTGAGACCAGGATACCAATGGTCGAGACTGCAAACAAGCAAACTGTAACTGTAATTACCTTGATGGCTGCCTGACTTTTCCTCCGGCACCACCAGCAGGTCAATGTTATTTATTTATTCTGTGAAATATCTATTAAATGGACTGGACAACATTTTGTACAGACTTTCATGGTGCACAGAAGGAGAAATGTTTGGTTCAGAGTGAAGTGTGTCAACTGGATAATTTGCCATGAAATTTGATACACACCTTCATGTCCCCTTAGGGATAAATTATAAAAAAAAAAACGTACCTAACTAAACTAGCACCACCATTATTTGTCCAGTGCTTAAAGCAGCACAAAGTTAGTTGTCAAATCTAATCAAATTTTTTCAAAAAGAGCAAACAATAGCAATAGCACTATAATACTTGAAATGTAAGTAAATACATCCAATTAGACATTCTCAGCCATTCTCAGCTTTTTTTCCAATTGAACTTTGGTATTATATGCGATATATAACGTTTTGCAAGAATATTGTCATAGGAAAATAAAAACTGACCACAGTTTTCCAACTATTTCGAAGATTCTTCAGTGGTTTGTGTTTAATTCTTGAAAAACACTATGGTGCAAACAAATTGCTACTATTGCCGAATTGAACATTTTACAATATGATGCCACAATTTACAACATGATACAGAGAAGGATTAAGATTAAAAGGGCATCAGATTGGTGCAGTGTTGTAGTTTACATCATACTCATCTGCACAGTTCAGACAATAATAAAATGTTCTGAAGAAACGTCTTTCCATTTGTTAAGTCTTTGTTGTCATGCATCACTGTATTTGGCACAGCTGTGACGGGACTGATTGAGGGTTTATTCATCACCACACCCTCTGAATTATATTCCACTTCATCCATACCATTTGCATTTGTAGACCTAGAAGGATTTATATAACAGAGGTCATCTCCATTTAGGGCGCAAACATGCTGGCTACAGACATTATTCTTTATTAACAATCCCTCTGCTATGCTGGGACGACACACCAGCTGTCTGTCTCAATCCTCTGACCCACATGTTAAACTATTATCCCATCATTCCCTCTGGTTTTCTCACACCGGGGCTGCAATCCTATTTATTCTCTCACACATCTGTATGCATATCTGTTGATCACTGATCACCTGGCTGCTGGGGCTGCTACACGGAATAAAAATTTGAAAAATGTGTTATTTTTCAAATTGTAGTAGGCATTTTGTGACAAAGTGGTATAACGACTGCATGTCCATTAAGCATATTATGCTTTTTACATCAATTGTCATTTGGTTTCCAGAGCTCCACACCAAGCTCTACTGTCAGGTTGTTTTGGGTTTATTAACAAGATCTTCATCATCCACTGCACTCATTGGACAGCAAGTCATGCAAGGTTGACACAGTGTACTTACAACTAAAACCCCTTTCATGCAGCGGTCATGTAGTTCAATGTAGTATAATGGTACACTAATGTGTTCAAATTGTTCTCAGAAATGATCTCGTCACTGTTAGCTTTTAATTTTTAATAACATTTAATAGTGATCAAATAAAGTCAAGTTTCTTCTTCTATACCATGAACGTATTAACTAGCTGGAAATGGTGTGGACAGCCAGCTGCTAATTCATCCCAGAGGGGGTCCAACTGCATAATGCAACAAAAACCATAGACTGACGTAGCACCAATTCATATCAAATATTATCTTGCTTTCAGTAAAGAGCAGGTCTAGACCAAACTCTTAAATTAAGAGAGAGACTCAATGATTCAACAATTTAAAATGAATGATTCAAGAATCCCCATATGAATAAGCACATAGCATTAACAAAATATGAAGACAAAAATAATTATTGTTCAATTTTCAATCCAAAAGTGTTTTAGTTCATCTTAGTGTTTTGAGGCAGAGGCAATGAGCAACTCAGCGTATACATAAAGCAGGAGGAGACCATTTACCATTAAACGAGTTACGCCCTGTATTAAATGGTCTATACTTCGTCTTTCTACTCATTTCCACCATTCAAAGCTGTTATACTACATTCATCCATTCACACATCATTAATACAGGAGGAATCTAAACTGAGGAGCACACACATTCACACAGTAGCAAGTTAGGGTTCAGTGTCTTGGAGGAGCCAAGGATTGAAGCACCAATCTTCTAATGGACGACCTGCTCTAACTCTGAGCCACAGCAGCCCCTTTTTGACAATTGACAATTTTTATGTGCATGATGAGCACCATTTTCTGGTGTCCTGTATTCCAAGGTGGTGAATAGGTGCATGTTTAAAATATAAAGAAGTTCTTAAACCGAGTATGATTAATTCACGGTTGTTCATGATGACCCCACTTTATTAGTGTGAGGTAATCAATAGTTCATGTCATTCTTTGTCCAGGCATTTTTTGGAAACATCTCAGATCAGATTTTGATGATGTCTTTACATTTATAACTATGCTGTTTATCATGTAACAGTGTAACTTCCTGGGAGGGGAAGTACTTAGTACTTAGTAGTACTTAGGTTATTTGCAATTTAGCAGTAGAACTGGCATATGGGGTGGGGGGTGGGGGTACTTAGCCTTGTGGGCTTGTCTGACCAATCAGAGCAGACTGGGCTTTTCAGGGGGGGGGGCCTTCATTTCCTCTCAATCAGCTTCATTACCAATCCGCCTAGATCAGAGGTCTAATATAATATAATAATCCTTTAATGGTCAATTTTTTCATGCCCCACACTCATGCACATGCATATGAACAGAGGGCAGCCATACAAGGCGCCCGGGGAGCGATCTTGGGGGGGGGGGTTAAGGGCCTTGCTCAAGGGCCAAAGTGGCGCCGGCGACGCTGATGTGATGGCGGTGCTACACCTGTCGGCCTCTTGGTCACCACACCAAGTCTTCTTTCCTTTGGGGGTTCTCTCAGTCCATGCTGCTAGGGGTACGAACCAGCGACCTCCTGGTCACGAACTCGTCTCTTGAACCACTCGGCCACGTCTGCAACCTTTACTATCAAAAGAGCCATTTTTGCCCCCTCTCCCACCAAATAACATTCATCTGGACCTATATATATATATATATATATATATATATATATAGTTATACTATATATAAAAGAACTATAGTTTGTTGCATATATGAAGTTATAGAACTACAAAAAGAAATCTGTTGACATTTTATTGTTCTAACAAAGGAAAACACCAAACTCTGAGGAGGAAAAAAACACTGGCATGTAAAGGCCTACTTAGAAATAAAACACAGAACCATGCAGGCCCATTTGAGTCTTCGCCTTATTTGTGGAAAATTACTAAAATAAAAAGTAGTTGACTTTGACATAAATAAACCATGTAGCTGCAGCCTAATAGCTTTAAAAAGAGTAACATAAAATAGTCCAGCTTGTATCTGCTATCTGCTCAATATTGTTTACATCACTTGACTCATCACAGGTGATCCAGTATGCTGGAGCTGAATTAATGTCCTTAATTTGTTAACTGGTGATGTTTGCTGCCATCTTAACCCTTTATGGGGCAAGGGACCATATTTGATAACTTAAGTGGGAGTTCAAAATGCCGCCCCTTGCCTCACCATGAGGCAGCAGAACTACGAGATCTCTCCAAGCCAATCAGCAACAATCAGGCTACATGACAGACCGGCAAGAAACCACATATGGTGACTTCACTGACCTTGATTTTCACCATAACATTAAATTTTTTTTGGAAAAACTCACAAAAGAAAAAAAGTCTTGTAATGACCACCAGTAATGGTCTAGGGTTGAAACTTTGAATGTCTAAGTATTTCAATGAGTGCCCTATAAAGGGCTAATGGTCCTGTCCTTGACGGTCTTTGCAGAGAGGCATATCTCTAATGTTCTGGACAATTTCACGTTTGTTTTTGAAGTCTGAGAACAGATGCTCTGATATTTGAATGAATGTTTCTTTCATGTATTCTCCGTCTGTGAACGGCTTCCCGTGCCTTACTATCTCCTGAGCTGCCACAAAACTAGCAGCAGTAGTTGAGCTTTGACCACTTCTTGAAAGTATATTTGTTCTGCTCAGCTTTCTGCAGTAGTTCCTAAATCGCTCTTTTTCGTTCATCTCCAGTGAAGGAGTTAGGGAGAGGCGCTGGCTGTAGAATGTGACGCATATTTCAGTTTACGAAATATTAAAACACGTTTTAATAAATCGGTATCACAGTATCTCCAAAATAAGAGCTGTTCCTTTTGATAGAAGCTAAAGGGAGCCAATGTAGAGGCGTTGAAGAGCCGCGGGTTGCTGACCTCTGACCTCAGATGGTAGGAGAGTTAGCTAGTAAATGAGAATAATAAAAAGAACAGAACATTTTTCTTTCTCTGTAGGATACACAACAGGACCCCTGATCTCTGGTGTCAAAGTCTGAAGGTTTGTATGCCCACTATCCACCCTTACCTCCCCCTTATGACACATCATTTTACATGATAGTCTAATGAAGTATACCTTTGACCAGCTTTGCTGTCCTTTTTTTTGTTGTATGTCTATTTTTGTGTAAGTAAAGTTCCTTGTATACTTGGCTAATACAACTCATTCTAATTCTGGTACTGATTTTTTGATTGCATCCAAATCACTGGGCACTACAAGTCCACCATGATGGACTCTTTCAGTGTTAACCATCGATGATAAATCTACTTTTTGAATTTTGAATGTATTCATGTAGAAATCTTCTCTGAGCTGTCGGAACTGATTTTTACCATGAATTTAAAATTCATCTTGACTGACTGCATTTTTTGGTCAAATTTTTTGAGTCATTTGTCTCAATTCAGAATTAAATTCCTTATCTTCAGAATAAAGGTGTAAGGTAAGAGTGAGTATTATGACCCATGGCCTGAAACAGGGCATTAAATTAGAAACCTTGTATCAGCAGTGTGTCTTACCTGGCTTGAAGGTTCACTGTTGAAGGAATCCATTCTGCATTCCAACAGCTGACTGTGACACCTTCCAGGCAGGGTGGCAGTGCCTCCAGTGTGTAGACGCTGAGGAACACTCCTCAACTGAGGAAAGGTTTCTGGACTTTCCTCTGATGGTGTATGCGTGGAGAGGCTACAACCTGAGCCGTCTACAGGAGGACTGACTTCTGCATCAGTGGGACCAGAAGAGTGGTTGGCAGTGTGGCAGCTGTGGAGTTCTGAGTCAGTACAGTCTCTGTTGTCTCGGTTAAAGGACGACCGTGATATGACACCAAACTTGCGTATACGTTTGCAGTTTGCCGAGCTGTCAGTGGGCTCAGAGGCAGTTCTGTCCTGCTGCTGGTCCTCACAGCTGTCGCTGCTGACAGGGGCACTGACACTGTCATTGACATCACAGGGAGGAGGAGGAGCCTTTCGCTTGACTCTCCGTAACATGATCAGGTAGATACAGCCTCCATTCCAGCACTGGTCAGCCAGGTAACTGTAACAAAAGTATTGATGGAATAAGTTTGCTGTTGGATACAGGTTAAAATGTCAGGCAAATTTAATGCCTTACATCAGTAGGTCAGCATTTCCTCACCTGTCCACCTGTACGGATGGAGGTAATCTCATTATGCACTACTGTACTGGTTTTATATTAAATAGCATTTTGTTTTTTAAAAAAACAAGAAATGGAAAGTGGACTTGGGGAATGAAAATCAGGATTTTTTTTAACTTGATAGTTTTAGAATTACTGGCAATGGCATCTGCTTCTTGAAATTTCCTCAACTATGTCTTCATTACAACATAAAGAGTGTTGTTCATTCGTCTTAGCTCATCAAACTAGTAAAGCAGCAGCACAGGGCTGCAGGTTTGGGTTTGGCCCATCGACTGCATAGCTTCTGTGTCTGAAAAGTGAAGACAACGCAGAAGTGCCTTAAAGCTGCATTCTTTCTAATGGCCAGCAGGGGTCGGCTCCACTGGCTTCAGAGAGAAGTCCGATTGTATTGAATGCCAATGAAGTCAACATGGTGACACCTATGAAGTCAGATTTGAAGCTTCAGAACAGCGGCCCACAAACCAATGGGTGACATCACAGTGACTGTCCACTTATATACAGTCTATGATATGGCCTCTACCTGAAATTACCATCAGGAATCAATTGTGGGGCTGTCTTATTATAAACTACACTAGCCATGTTTAAATAGTTGTTGGATATTAATAGTTCGTTGGTATGGACAAATAAATAACGTCAAAAAAATTCAGGATTGGTTTTAGTCTTTCATGCTGATAATAACAGAAAATTGAGTCCCTGACAAATGCATGTAGGACTCATGTTTAATGAGTCATGTCTGTACAAAGGTGGCTTCATGTTTTTAAGTCTAACTCAGTAGTTTAGACCAGTTAACATCATAGATCACATCTCACACTCAGTTCTTCATTTGACACGATATGCTGATAGCTGTGTCTGCTCTTGTTGGAGAGAGACAATCACCAAAACATAAAACCAAAACACAAGAGGCTGCTGTTGGTCAATTTGTTCATTTAGAAGTGCATCAGGGTAGGGGCTGAAGTAGAGCCTAGTCTTCTTAACATTACAAAACAGCGGGGTATCAAACCACACATATTGAGAAGGCTACCATTACTGTATCAAACTATTCACAGGTGTTTTTTTGTGGTGAATTCCTGAATTGTTGGGTCTCTCCCTTAATTAAAGAGTTTGGTCTAGACCTGCTTTTTATGGAAAATGTCTGGAGATAACACTGTTATGAATTGGCGCAATATAAATAAAGATTGATTGACTTTTAATGGTGCAGTGTGCAGAGAGAAATTGAAGATGAGCACCACCACTTATGGGGACTGGAATAACTGTGTGAGATTATACATTTGTTTGTAACTTTACATTTTTTAACAGTGCAAGATTACATGTCAGATAGAGCTGGATCATATAATGTTCAACCACTAGGAGTTAAAAAAAGTTCTCTAGACCATCTCCACTCCTCCACAGACTGGAAACATTCCAGCTGGATCAGGTCCACAGAGCTACTTTCCATGCAGGCTCATGCTAGTCAAGACAAGGATATTACAGGGGAGGACACCAGAAACCAGAAAACTAATCTGGATCATAACATTTTGTTCAAACTGATTTGAAGTACACCACTTCGTCAGACCTGTTTTGTATTCATTGTTTTGAGCAGGTCATGTTTATGGTGACAAAATTATGTCATGTGCTGTTTTGGGAGCAACCTGTTCAGGACAAAGAGTTTCACTGTACATTTACAGTACAGTGTGAAACAACAAACAGTCTCAACAAGAACTCATGTTGAGGCAACATTCTTATGGGAGTTACATCCATGTGGGAGCTAAAATTCTACTTCCACCTTAGAAGTCTGTCTGCTTTGGTTTAAGTGGCTGTCAAATTGGCCATAGCACTCTCCAAGCTAAATTTGCTAAATCAGATCTATCCAACCTGTGCATTTTCAAAAAGAAGAGATCAGATCAGAGAGGGACACCAAGGATGATTAGTTACATAGACCCAGGCACTCATGTGAGATGAAAAGGGTGAAAGAAGTAGTTATGACAAAAAATAATCATCAATAGTTATGATGTTCAATGATTCTTTTCAGTTATATTGTATGACACTTTAAAGATGGACTCATAGAATGACACATGAATCCTTAACTCGACTTCTTCCTTAACCAGTTATCTCCTCCTCTCCTCTTAAAGATGGCTTTCCTTGAAACTCCACTGAACCCACTGCATGGTGTTAACAGATACGTGCATCATTCAATCAATCAATCAATCAATCACAATAAAACTAAAACCCTTTTCATGCAGCACTCATGTAGATGACAATGGTACACTAATATGTTCAAAGTAAATTATTCTCTAAAATTATTATCACGTCACGTCAACTATCATCAATCAATCAATCAATCTTTATTTATATAGCACCCATTCATAAGTGTTATGTGTCATGTGTGTGTGTATATGTCAAGATGCTTTCCATAAAGAGCAGGTCTAGACCAAACTCTTTAATTAGAGAGACAGACCCAACAATTCAACAACTGAAAATGAAGGATTCAAGAATCCCTACATGAGCAGCATCAGGTATTATATTAGGCAACAGTGGCAGGAAGAACTCCCCTTAGGGATATATTGGACACAAAATACAGACACATGAAAAAGTTAAGGTAGAGCAGCTGACATATTGACATAAAATGCAATTGCTTTTTCAAATCTGATAAAGTCAGTGCTTTTTGGGGGAGTATGTTTTATTTTAGAGAATTTTGCAAAGTAATGGGAACTGCTTCATGGCAATGTTGGATTTACTGGATTGTTGCTTTGATGTGATGACGTACAGCCATTTGTCAGGTATTCAATTTACTTGACTTAATAATAATAATAATAAAAATGTACATCACTGCAATGCTTTTTTCCTACACATGATTGGCTTATGGTTTCATTTAAGTGTTCTTACCTGGCTCCACCGACATCTACTCCCACCATCAGTTGCCCATTAAGTGATAGCAGCTCGTCTCTCAGTTTGATCCCCCCACAGTGGGCTGCTGGGCTCCTTTTCCTCACCTCTGTCACCCAGATGCAGCCCACGTCCATGATGGGGCCCTGGTCCTTCCTCCTCCTCGGGCCTCCCTTCTTTCTTCTGTCAGGATCTCCAAAAATAGGAATGTTCCCAAAGCTGAGGCCAAACTCATTGGTATCCCTCTCATTTTTACTGAGGGAAACAGCATGAACCTCGACGTCTAAGCCCTCCCCGCAAGAGGGAAGGCTGGTTGATGGAGCTGTGTCCCCCTCCATGAAGTTGAACTTAATGTACTCCACCAACTTCTGAATGGCAGCCAGACATAGGGACATATCCTCCACTTTACTACTGGTAGCACTGCTGCTACTGCACACACTCTCCCCTTCCCCATTCTGGCAGTAGTCCTGATCCACATGCTGCAAGAAGAAGAAGAGTGACCAATCAGTAAATGAAGCTGGATAACATTTGATGAAAAGCCCTCAACAACTTAACTTTCATTGCCTATACATTTGTTTTGTTCTGAACCATTGCAATGGTTTATCTAAGAGGAAATTTTTTTTGTTATTATCTTAATTTCACACTATTAATATTTGTGACTTATGCAAGGTGTCTACATGAAACATTTCAGTTGTCTGTCTAATGCCAACTTGACACTGACCAATGCAGCTAACTACATTGACAGACACTTAGATATATTTCACACGTGTCACTGTGTAATTCTGGAATATCACATTGCCCACTGCCAGTGACAGTGTTCTTTCTCACACACTGCAAAACAACTCTGCATACGTATTTTCTGACAAAACTAGTTGTCAACGACAAAACATATTACTTTTACTTTCCCTCTTGAATAACTCTGTTTCACTGCCTAATGGATAAAAAACAGAAGCATACTGGGTTGCAAGTGAGTGGGTTGTTCACCAATCAGAAGATTGGTGGCTCAGTCCCCAGCCTCTCAGTCCCCATGTCAAAGTGTCCTTGGGCAAGACACTGAATCCCAAATTCTGCCTGAAGCTGAGCTTGTGTATGTGAATGAGTAGTGTCTTCCTGATGGCCATCAATGTATGATGGCCACTGGTGTCTGAATGGGTGAATGTGAATGTAGTGTTTAAGTGCTTTGAGTGGTGAAAAAGACTAGAGAGGCGCAAAAGAAGTAGTCCATTTGCCATTTTACAAGTGGAGTGTAACAGTAATCACTCATCTTGTTATGAAATAATCCATTAATCTGTAGTGCACAGGGGGTGATGATAAGAGCAACACTTTCAGGGTATTTTGTATGTTATTGTTGAGGATATCTGAGTTAGAAGAATAACATATCGTAACATGTAACATGTATGTTGCAAAGCAATTGCCGACCATGCCTAATAGTAAAGTCCGTCTGAGTTTTAGATCTGTCATGTAAAAGCATATTGTATTGCTCTAATTATGTACCCTAGAATGTACATCAGTGATTATCTAAAGGATTTGACAATGCAGCCAACAGTAAATGTAACCTCTTTACATAATCAGAATCAGAATCAGAATTCCTTTAATAATCCCCAGGGGGAAATTGCTTTTTGTTACACGCAGCTCCAAAAGAATAAGAATAAACTTCAAACACAAAAGTAAATCAGGTGAGTCCAGAGTCCAGGGTCCTCTCCTCTCTGGTGAAACAGTGCTGGACTTGCGCTCCTTGATAGTAATATGAGCAGGATTGCACCACCTGTTGTTCACTAGAACGGCAAGCCCGCTCCTGGTGCAATCCCTGTCGGCCCGAAGAGTTTGGAAGCCACCAATGCAAACATTGTCGTGGGGAATGTCCTGATGCAGCCATGTCTCCAAAAAGCACACCAGACTACACTCCCGGTGCTCCATCTGACTCCAGGCTAACGCTGTTAGCTCCTCCATCTTGTTTACCAGCGATCTCATGTTGCCCATAGTAACGATGGGGAGACAGGGTTTAGATTTCTTTTCCTCCATACGCCTCCGTTGTCTCCTGGTTTCTCTCCTCCGCTGGTTCTTCTTTCCTCCGCAACCTCGGTGTGTTTTCCTCCACAATTCTTCTGGAATTTGTGAAGATCTCGTGGTCAAGATGCCAGCAGGTTTCAGAGCCATCAGCTGATCACCTGTGTAGCCAAAACGGCTACCAATGGCTACCAACAGCCATATGTTTACTGCAAACGGCAGAGTTAAAGTAGTACTTTCACAGCAAAAAGATGACAAGAGCTCTCTCCACCAGCATGTATTGGAGAGGGAACGTCTTAAAAACATATTACCAGCAAAAAAATAGGGGCCATAGAACGTATTTATTACCACTTACACGCCAAATGATGAAGTATTTCTGAGAAAACTACATAGGGCTAACAGCTTAGGGTCAATTGTCTGTAAAGTTCATCAGTTATTCAGGTCGCAGTCACAGTGCTAAGTCTAGAGGCAACTTGACTTTCTAGGGGTGAATAGGTTAAATCAACTGTGGTTTTTAAGGCTTCTTAAAAAAGTTAATATTTTACATACAGCATAACAATTTATCATATTATAACAAGAAGAGTATGTCTTTTTGATTTTGCGAATCAGTTGTGCAATATAACAAAATAAATAAATAGTTTGTAAAAACGGAATCATATGGTATCTATATCTTATAACTATAACTTATAACTATAATTAGTTTCTTGGGATGAAGTACCTTGCAGCCAGAACTGTCTTGATTCAGGTTGTCGTCCTGCTGTGATCTTGTGGTCTGAGCCCCGTGCCATTCCTCCAGCAGTGGAAGGATGCTGAGGGCGTTGTCCTGAGTGATGGGCATCCTGGCATCCTGGGCCTATGGGGGTCCTTCAACAATAGTCACTCTGAGACTTCCTGCAGCTAGTACAGACACAGGAACCAGCATCTTTGAAAGAAGGGGGATGCAGAGACAGGGGACAAACTGTACTTAGATTTGCTGATGACCTGGGGTGGAAAGTATTTGATGACTTGCAGGGTATGTCTGTATTTGTGTAGGCAATTACCAAGTGAGAACACAATAACATGTCATATTGTGATAGTTGATAACAAGGTAAATAAAAAAACAAGGTTGGGATTTCGCTTTTGTTAGTTATTTTTGTCATAAATTGAACCTACATACATACATAATGGGGCCAATATTTACTTCAGTGATGATGAATAGATTCAGGACCATTTGCTAGTCTCCTAGATGGTTGGGGCAATAGCAATACCCACGTGACAATGATATAGGAAAAGCCTCCTAGGTAGCTTAGTTGAGCTGCATTAAAGCAGCTAGATTATGATGCGTGTCTATTTATGCTTTTACGGTAGTGATGCTCGCTAGTACTTTTTTGGTCATTCCAACCATCAGTGGTGTAACAGCATTAATAGACACACACCTAAGTCTCAGTTTTCTACAGAACTGCTGATCCAAACAAATTCACACTCAACACAGCACTCGCTTCAGTCCTCAGCAACACATCCACAGAGTGTGAAGTCGATCGAATGAGTAGCTCACACAAACATACACAGTCACATACAGATAAGATATTAAGGATACATCCCATCCTTAATAGTTATATATATCACTTTTCATTGAATAGAACTTATAAAAAGAAATAAAAACCAAAAAACATATAAACTAGACCACGTTTTTAATTCCTGTCACAATTTTCACAGCCACAATTACACATCTCCAGACCTCTTGTAATCATCACATCCTGGGCCTACTGGGGGGGATATGTGTGCTGTGGTGTCTGTAGAATCAGCATTAGTAGTGATGTTAGATTACTTCTACAGAGGAATGAATTAACTTGATTCACAAGCAGAAGCAAATCCAAGATCCGTTTTCTCTATAGTTCTGTAGGGTGCTCAGAGTTGTGGCACATTTTGGCTGTTTGTTCTGGAAAATAATTAAAAATGTGTTCATTAAAATTGTTCTTAAAAATACAGAACCCAAGGAGCCATTCATCAGTAACTCTGCTAGTGGCAAGCGAAGGAACTGAAACTGGGTCACTTAAAGGAACCACTCTTCTCATCATCACAAATGAGAACACATAACATTTCAGGTTTCCACCAGATATGCTCTGACTTTTTCTCCTCTTTCAGTCACATATCCAGCCACTCCCTCCTGATTACCCCACCCATACTCTCACTCATTTCCCCTTTCCCTCATCAGCCATGCACTATTTGACAGGCCATTTCCCACTCAGTCCTTGCCAGATTGTTAAAGTTATCGTGCCTTTGCTTTCCAGCCATTTGAATTTGATATGTTCCTGTTTTTAGTAGTTTAGCGAGGCATGTTGAGCCTAAAGACATGATTTTTAATGTTACTAGATCGCCATGGTAATTTATGCTACAAATTTAACCTGGTCCAGAAGAGGTTATGTTCTGAGTTTTGGCTTAAATATGCTGTAAAAAAGCAACTTCCTCTTTTACCCAAGAACAGTGTGTGAGGATATTTAACAGAATACTTTATTTTGCAAATCAAGATAAAAATCACAAACAAATTTTACACAGCATATCATCCATACACATAAAGAATTACTGTGCATCATGTTTACGCTTGTAATTTACTGCTGTTTTACACGGCTGGTATTGCAGCAACACCAATTAGAAAATTGATTATTCTGTTGGCATTTATGAAAAAACATTTCACTATGAGGCAGAGTGCTAAGTGCATTTCTGAATATAACATAGTCAAGACAAGTTTGGAGACACCTTCTTGATTTTTATTATTTTCTACATTGTATATTAATGTTGAAGATATCAAAACGTTATAGGAACACAAATGGAATTATGTAGTGAACAAAAAAGTGTTAAACCTGAATATGTTATATATTTGAGTTGCTTCAAAGTAGCCACCTTTTGCTTTGATGACAGCTTTGCACATTCTTGACATTCTCTCAATCAGCTTCATAAGGTTGACCTGGAATGGTTTTCCAACAGTCTTGAAGGAGTTCCCAGAGGTGCTGAGCACCTGTTGGCTGCTTCTCCTTCACTCAACCCAACTCATCCTAAACCATCTCAGTTGTGTTTAGGTAGGGTGATTGTAGCAGCACTCCATCACTTTCCTTCTCAGTCAAATAGCCCTCACACAGCCTGGAGGTGTGTTTGGGGTCATTGTCCTGTTGAAAAACAAATGATGGTCCCACTGGGCGCAAACCAGATAGGATGGCATGTCACTGCAGAATGCTGTGGTGGCCATGCTGATTAGGTCTGCCTTGAATTTTGAATAAATTGTCAACAGTGTCACCAGCAAAGCACCCCCACACCATCACACCTCCTCTCCTCCATGCTTTGTAGTGGGAACCACACATGTAGAAACCATTCATTCACCTTTTCTGTGGCATGGCGGGTGGAACCAAAAATCTCAAATATGGACCCATCAGGCCAAAATGCAGATTCCCACTGGATTAGTATCAATTCCTTATGTTTCTTGGCCCAAGCAATTCTCTTCTAATTGTTCTTCTTCAGTAGTGGCTTCTTTGCAGCAATTTGACCATGAAGGCCTGATTCACACAGTCTCCTCTGAACAGAGGAAGAAACTTCCTTTCTTGGTGCAGTTCTCATGAGGGCCAGTTTCATCATAGCATTTGAGTATTTTTGCAACTGTACTTGATGATACATTCTAAGTTCTTAAAATATTTCCAGATTGGCTGACCTTCATGTCTTTAAGGAATGATGGAACTGTCATTTCTCTTTTTCTTAGTTGAGTGCTTCTTGCCATGACATGGATTAATACAATAGTCAAATAGGACTATTCAATATATGGAACTGTGTACCAATACTACCTCTGCACAAAAGAACTGATGGTCTCAAACACATTAAGAAGGAACTCCACAAATTACCTCTTGACAAGGCACATGTGTTAATTGAAAACCTTTGAAAAACTTTCCAGTTTACCTGGGTTCCTTCACTGTTTTGATGTCTTCAATACTAATCTACAATGTAGAAAATAAGAGAAATAAAGAAAAGCCATTGAATGATAAGGTGTGTACAAACTTTTGACTAGTACTGCAAATTTAACATGCTTCATTACATAAGAGTTCTACAATGAGCAGTTCAGCTGCCACGTTAGAAAATAACAGGAGGCACTGTGAATGCAGAGCACTAAAATAATAATTTGCAACAACAGTTTTCCTATTTTTCATAACTCTCCATTATACTGACCCATTACTCTTGACTGTGGTAGGCTACCTACGATTGCACGATTTTGTGCACAAGAAAAGTCAAATAATGGATCAAATGCCCCATTTTATGGGGATGTGCACAGAGCCTGAAGCAGAAAGCCTAGTACAGCTGATAACCATTGTCATTATACTCGTTATGTCTGATTTCGAGTTTAGGGTTTTGTCGAATCAGCTTACACAAAGAAAGCCTGGCTGCGTTGAACCTGCTCCGTAATAGACCCATGGTTTCCTGTTACCCTGTACCTATCTGACTTAAGATTCTTTGCAGACTCTTTAGATATGCTTTCCTGTTTGGACAGCCATCTCATTTTATCTTTGCCCACCTCATCATTCAGAAGGCCAATGTACTTTTCTACCTGTTTTTATAAACAAATCATTGAACTACAACAGCTCAGCCACAGTTGTCTGCATTTGGGTTGCTACCCTGTTCCCTGCTCCCTCACACTCACCAGCTGTGACATATGGAAACTGCAGATTGTTGTTGTATGGATAAATGTGATGACAAATAAAGTCATGTACTATTAATGATAAACATGATTCACCGTGATCTTCCGAATGTCCACAAAAATGAATTCACTTCAAAAAGAGACATCAATTGCTTGGCAATATATAGTATTTGAGCTGCTAAAGGGTTTAAAGGCCTGGCACACCTGTGGTGCACTTGAATACAGGTGGGTTTTCTTTGAAACTCTGCATGACCAGGCACTCTGCATCTGAAAAGAGCAGTTCAAATATACTGGCAAGACTAGATGATGATGCTCTTTAAGTTGAATGCTCTTTAAGTTGACATGTTGAAAATCGGGCAGTCATCATGTTTTCCGTTCACAAAAAACTGTTAGCTTTTAGCTCTGGTCTGTTTTGTAGTATTACACCCATTTTACCAACCATAAAGACATGTCAAGTCATACACTCACATACAACTTATATATAAAATATATAAGTATAAATAAAATATATAAAAATGTAACATTTATTTTCTCTGACTCTTCTTTTTTTCCTGTTGTCTCTTGTCTCACCCATGTGTGTATTTAACTCACTGACTTGTGTTGCACAGATTTGTTTAGCTGAGTAGCCTCACTTGAGATAAATTATAGCGCATGCAGTTGGTCTGCAGTGCCACAGTGGTGGTTAAAAAGAAACATACTATTTACCAATTCTTGACTGTTTATCAGTTATAGTCAACAGTCAATGTCAGAAAAGGAGCCCATTAATGACCTTAATATATATGAATATATGAAAGTTAAAAAATTGATTTACGTTTCATACCAGTTTAGAAAAAGAAACACCAAACTTTGTTAAGCACCCTTTGAAAGTGATGTTGTACAAAGCAGGAATTACTCAATAACAGAGAAAATAGCTACAGTCAAACCTTATTTTAGATCATAATCAGTATAGGATACTAAAACAAATACCAGGTAAAGACAAATTAATGATTCACAATTAGCATTGGCAGCCAGATTTTTAACATTGAAATATTGTAGAGAAAACATGTATTATTAAAGCAATAAATGGTATGCCTATGATACCAGGCATATGACAAAATAGACCAAAACTTAAAAAGTAGGTGGTCTTGCCTCACTTTCATACAAAAAAAAAAAATGTACTAAGACTACCCGGATGATAAGAATTTCCTTAAGCTTACAAAGTTATGTTTTGTAAATGTCCAGGAGTAATGGTAAGTTTTTTTAATGATTTGAAACATGCAACCATGACAAGTCTTTCGGGGGCTTCACTCTCAATGAAGGGCTCCTATGTGAAGCGAGGAATCTGGGTTGACCCTTCATCTACACGCTTAACTACAGACAGAGAGCTGAGTGTGGCCACATCTGTCGCAGATATAGACAAAAACGCAGGCTATCATGAGACCACATTTTAATGACTATGCAGAGCTTGGGCTTCAAATAAACTGTTGGGCTTTGTGGTACCATCTGTCTCTACTATTCCTGTACACTCCAACCAAAGGCAAGCAGGGCCTGGCTCTGGCCTGAGCTGAACCATCGGCTGGAATAGGAGGCATAGGTTTACAAGGAAGTAGTGGAGGTGAGGGTATAGAAAAACCTCAGAATGGATGGAGCTTTCAAATGTGATATCAGGAGGCAAAAAAGGCAGTTCAAAGGGAGGAAGTCCAAGAGATGCATGAGAGTGTTTCTGGGTTTAGTTTAACACTGACTTTCACATGAACTTCAGTTTAGTCATTTTGGGAAATTATATGAAATGCTTTGATTTTCATTTTTTAAAAATAATGATTTTTGGGGAGTGAACGGTGAGGAATGACTTGCAACAACGGTCCCCAACCACACGTTGACCTGGGACGTTGTGGTTCATACTTAATACTTTTACCCCTAGGCCACCATCATTCCCAGGTCATTATTTTTTAAGGTGTCTCTCACAAGTCCACAGCTTTAAGGACATGCAATACTAAATAACTGGAATGGCCCTGTAATATAATTAAAGCTGATCAATGCTGTACATGTGCAGAATTTTGTCCAACATTCCTAAGCATCTTGACTGTTGAGGACAACTTGTAGTACACACATACATGAAGCTTTTAGAAGAACAGATGAACTACAAAAAAAACAAGCAGATAGTTCAGTAAACGGTAAACTGTTAAGTGTCTTCTCCATGTTTTCACTCCAACAATTATACATCTCTACACTGTTTGTTACGGCTGCATTGGGGGTGGCAGTCCTATAGTGGGTGTATTCAGAAAATTCAGCTGAGTATTCAATTTTGTGCATCACCACAGACATCTGGCAAACTATTCTCTTTCCCTTTATTTAGGGAAACGCTGGGAAGGGACGCACAGACTGAACTGGCAAAATAAAGTGCAATAAAAGCCAAGGGGATATGTTAATACATTACATACTGCCTATAAACTTACACCATATGACAAGACTAAAACTAAATGCGATTGAGACATAAATATCAGAATCAATTATAAATATCAATAATATTTGAAATGAAGTGATTTTGAGTCATCCCTAAAAACTTATAAAGATGACCCTGAGATATATTTTGCTTTGCCCCTTGCAGCAACATTGGTAATGGTACTGATAACAGTTTAAGGCCCTTTGACCCCTTTGACAACTGCATAAGTCAGATGTTTTTCTGAAGCAATGGGACCAATCCATCTGGGTTGACAACATGTTCTGGGCGAGAGGAAACAGGTGATTTCAATGCACTTGTTTCCAGGAGTGTTTCAGGTTTAACGGTTCAGTTTATCTGCACGCTACAGCAGGTTGAAGCCATCAGAGGAGTGCACATTGTTCTAGAGAAAACCCATGACCTCTTCAGAACTCAGATATCAGAGATGTATAGCATATCTAGGTGATAACAAACAACATGAGCATGCTACAAACATGCCTTTCACTGTGACACTACATATACGTAATGTGTTTTTTCTTGACACGTATACCCTCCAATCATGTATGTCCAGCCCATGTGTGTATAACATTTGGTATCCACTCTGAAACAAGTCGAGCTCAGTACAACTGCCTGCTTTCAGAAATTTAACTATATCTAAAGTGTATCCTGTATTTGCGGCACTCAGAGTGTGCTACTTTGTTAGAGCAATCATTTTAATTCTAAAGGAAGAGGTTTTTTACACAGGCAGGGAAGCGGCTCCTGCTGGAGACTGACGTTGGCATCCATTTCCTCTGTCTGTATCATTTACTTCACCATTTACTCATAGTCCAATACATTTACTCATCTTCATTCAATTACATTATAATTCTAAAATGTCATGAATTGTTATAGATTACTCTATCCATCATTATATAAGTAGGCCTGCTGCAGTTCTCATATGATCACTTGATCATGGTTATTTGAGCTGATTGTGATCATTATTGCATAATCATTATATTCCACAATCAAGGAGGGTGAGTCTATTAAGTACATGCTTGAGTTTTGATTGTGTTTTTGTTTTGCATTTGCACATGATCTAGTGTCATCTACAAAGAAATGCAATAGATAATATAATTATATACAACCTAATATAAATTGTCATATAATTGATCCTTAAAGAGCCCGTTATTACACCTTGAGCCACAAAACATTGAGATCTGTTATGAAAGTAATTCCTGAACCAGACAAACGTAGTCATAACTTTAGGAACTTCAATAACATATCATGATCTACTGTATCAACGGCCTTGAACAAATTGAGAAACAGAGGAGTACAGAGCTGATTTTTTTATCTAAATTAGTCACAATTTTATTCACAACTAAAGACGTAGGTGAGATGGTACTTTGAAACAAGATAATTTGTGGTTTATTAAGGATTCAAAAATGTTTGCAAGGACCGATTGAAACTGGCCTCTAAAATGGTAAATGGTCTGTATATCTCCTTTCTAGTTATTTTAGCTACTTAAAGCACTTTACATCACATCCTCATTCACCCATTCACAAATCATTCATACAGGAGGGATCTAATTTGGAGGAGACTATTTTTTCATACTCATTCACACACTGAAGCTGCTTCAGGAGCAAGTTGGGGTTCAGTGTCTTGCCCAAGGACACTTCGACATGTTGAGCTGGGGATCGAACCCCCGACCTTCTGATTGAGGGACGACCCACTCTACCACTGACCACAGCCGCCTAACAGTTTAGGTCATCCGGATCACCAGCATTATCAAGTGGACATACATTTACAGTTTTCCAGACTGTGGGAATAGTGCCTGTCAAAAAGTTAAATGGTTGGAATATATGCAGCTGATGGTGTTGCAATCACATAAGCTGCTTCTTTTGGAAAGTTGGTTTTGGAAGGTAGTTTTTCTTGAGTTAGACTTTATTCCGATTGAAAATTGTTGCTATAGGTAGGATGTAATCCCAACCATGACGTTCAGTTTGAAGACTTATCATCACAACAATACTGTAAAGCAGTTTATACTCAAGGTTTTGCAACAAAGTAAAGATTGACAGTATCACAGTAGCAATACAGTGACATGTATGCAAAAGTAGGCATCAGAAACATTTTCCTTCAGATCTAGTTTGTAGTTTGATGCAACATAATAATGCACCTCTTTGTATTCACTAATGCATAGACAACTATTCATGGACTTGCAAGTCTTTACCTGTTCCCTCATTAATTCCTGATCAATTTCCTGTTGAAAAAAAGTAGGCCTACACAGTTTTTAGCATCTAGGCAACGTTAAATTATCTGTTGAGTCTGAATACAATGTCTGTGTGTCATCATCTAAAATGGATGAACTGAGAGAATATTTGTACAGCATTTGTTTTCATTTAGGTTTTCAATTAGGTTTTCTTTCTGCATGGCGATAATGTAATTATGATATATGACATCAGTCATGGGCATACTGCTTAGTTGGGAAGCGGTGACACTCATGAGTAGAGTGTCAAATACATGGCATTCCTGGATTTTAAGATTTGTTGGATAGTAAATTGCTGGTCTGTCCACTGTTAGCCTTTTCTGCTCAGCCTCCTACGTCGGGACTAATCCTCTTCACTTTTCCAACAGTTGCTAGCAAAATAACACACAGGGTCTTTACATTGTTTTTGGGAAGCTGCAGCCATAACTGCTAAAATTGCTAACATTTTCCTGGCCTTGCTGCACCGCTCACACACCATGCGCACCTCATGCAGTGGTCTATGCACACTTTTCTTACCTGCAACACCTTTCTTAAAATTATCATTTCATAGACATTACATGTAGCACTGTTGTCATCTTTCTTGAAAGCAATCTATAGGCTCAGAGGCATACGATTCCAATGGATTGGACAATGTGTAGCCAGTTATGAACTGGAAGCAGTTCTTGAATCTCATCCTGTGTTGGGTGAACAAATTTCTCTACCTACCAGTACACCAAGGATTAGTTCCCCACTCTTTGTTCCATGTTTCATGCTGACCTACATGTCTCATCCTACCCCTCCCCCGCCACCTCGCTCTTCTCCTAAGCGCCATATGGCCGAAGATTAGAAAAGACCCCATTTCAGTACATCCGAAATGTGACATTGTTATGGAATAGAGGAGGAAACATCACTAATGTGGTCCACTGTTGTCTGGACACGTCAATCTGCAGTGACACCAACTTTCAAAACATGTTTTGAAAATGTTTAATTCCACCATAGCATGAGTATCTACTGGAAGTATATACAGTATATCGCTCCCAGCTGAATATTATTTTTCCTGTAATTATTACCAGGAATTACTGAATTAGAAGCTCTTTTTTCTGATGCAATTTGGAAACTGTACTACTGTTGTGTTCATTTTATTTTTAGCAGGCAAGGTTTTTAAAATGTATTTATTAAATACATGTGATAAGTAGATAAGGACTGCTGTGATATTCAGTAGTCAGTCTGTCAGCTGATAACCAAGAAATGTAATGTTGATTAAGGTGGAGTCCACAACATTTCATAAATCAAATAGGTTCATTCACTTTGCCCCTTTTTGGGTGAAAGCAGCCCCTCTAATATGATTGGTGGGGAATATATTCCAAGGTATTCCAAGGTCTTTTCCAGTTTAATAGCATAAAATAAAAACAAGGTGTTGATGTTTAGAGATTAGGAGCCCAAATCCTATGGCCAGTCTAGCAAACAATCATGTCACGTCATTACAGATACATTATATTGAAAAAATGAACAAAATAGCGGTTGATTTTAATCTGTCTCCATTAACTTCCATCAGGCAGACGTTACAAAGTCCCACTGGCCCGCAAAAACATCTATAAAAAATCCTTTATTCCCATTGCAATAACCACCCTGAACAACATGAAATAAGACACTGAACAGTACATATATTTGGCATGTATTGGCTGCTGTTTCCTTTTAACATTTCACTTGTCATATGTGTGTGTGATATGTGTTGTATTTTATTGTTGGAGCCTTGTCAAAGGAGAATTTCTGTCACCATCTGGGGCAGACAATAAAGTCTATCTATCTATCAATCTATCTATCTATCTAAAAGTGGATGAACAACCCAATTCAATAGCCAGAGATGTGTTTGTAATGACCAATAAAATGTATGCTGATGATGATTTGATTCCCTGTAGTTTTATTATCATAGCATTAAAGGTAGGGTCTATAACATTGCAGAAACTAGCAAGAGTAGCTAGATTCACCTGGGTCCAAGCAGTTATGCATTCCAGTATTATTTGCCCCAGTTTTACCATAAAAAATCTCAGGTAAAATTATTGTAACACATTTTTCATTTTACCATATTGCTCCCATTCTTTCTTAATATGTTGGAAAAATGGAGCACACAGGTAATTAAAGAACTTCTGTCTCAAGTAGTTAATAATTAGGTTACTAGAATGGTTTGTTTGACTTTAATTTCTTTACGTCTGGTTTTCAAATAACAATTTCTGTAATAGCTGAAGCCAACAATGTTACAGATCCAAAAAGCTATATACCCAACTAGTAACTAGAAGTTAGTTTAGATGAGGAGAGAAGAACACTGTGGACACTATGGAAGATTGGATAGTGCCTTAGTCCCACAGTGCCACAGTCATGAGATAACAAGGCCAACCACCTGACGATGGTTGATTATTCTATTCAGTGTTTACCCAACACAGAGCCATTAGTGGCGCACCACTATAGTTTTACCTCACTAGACACAGAATCACAACACTGGTACTGAGGCCAGACCTGTGGAACACCTACACAAATACAACATGCATAAATTCAAATTCAAATTGAACAGAGACCCAATCCAGAATGGACCCAAGGTCAATCAGACCCAATCAAAGCAGATGTAAGGATAGTGATACAAATGTGGTTCACCTGGACAGACCAGAACAAAAAGTAAAGAACAGCCAGCAGCTGCAATGAAGTAAGAGTAACAACATCATAGTTCACTCTCTCTGTCTGCCTCAAAAAGCACAACTTCTTTGCCTCCCCTGACAAGAAAAATCATCATCACTATTGTCAGGATAAACAAACTTTTCAATAAAATGAAAAAAGTAAAGGCACAATATCATACAGACAAGGCATTTCATCAACTTATAACTAAAGTGATCACGAGACGAGATGTGTAAGTAAGATAACAGCTCAGATCAATTAGAATCAGACCTAAGAAACAAGCAGACCACACAAGCAGAGAAGCATAAGCAGCATTACAGGTTCAATAAATTGGCACATTTTACCGAAGAAAGTCTCCATCAAGATAAAGTTAGTTATTCATCAACCTTTAGTCTCTTTTACAGGCTTTTAACTTTGTCATAAACCATGTACAAGAGGAAATGCTTTGCTACAGGACATGGTTTGTTTGGGGGCGAAACTGACTCAGGGCTCTGAGGCTGGACAGCGGCACTGGAACATGCCAGGGATTAGAGATATTTATTGTTTCAGGTCGTGGTGAGCTGCTGTCAGCAGTTTAAGTGTGTGGGGTGCAGAGGGAGCAGGTTTTGTCTTTCATACAAATATGCAAATATGATTCCACCGGTCTTTCTGTAGTGTTCATCTTGGAGTCACAAATAACCCATCTCCCCAGACTGACGGCACTTGTCACTTGCTGCAAGAGCACACACCATCTGTGTGGAGTATGTATTTCAGGCCAGACAGTATACCTTAGTTTCTTTGAAGTCCCTCTTGTTTTGCACCTGGAGTCTTACAGCTCAGTAGGTGAAACAGTTTTACCTTAAGCCACCTTGTCTTTACCTCAATTACTGTTAAGCAGGGGTGAATTTGTGTATATTTGCATTGAGGAGGGCTACAGAACCTCCAGGGACCAACATTTACTTTATAAATACAGACTGGTGGGAGTACAGTGATCGCAGAATCTGCTAATGTTCTCAAGATTTTCTGTGCCCTGCCTCTAGAAAATGTTTTGTGGTGGTTTGATAATATCATTTCACAAATCTACTGTGTTGTGAGGTGTCAAAAATGTTTTCCAAACCTTATGTGAAGCCAATATAATGCTATAATTCACAATATGATATTACCACGATAAAAAAATCTCTGCTACACTTAACCATAATCTAACCTGAACCTATAAGTGCCGTAAGCTTTAAATCTTTTTTTATTACAACCTTTGGTCCTCCTGATGTGTTTGTAGTGGTAACCTCAAGCTGTATACTCAAGGTACCTTAAGCGTGTTGCTTGCTGTAACTGTTTCTAAAAAGTTGTTAAAAGAAAAATATTGTCAAGATGTCAGTGAAGACAGCAAAAATGAGGACTTGTTTGTGTTGCATTGTGTATAACCAAAGTGGATTTTCACATGTTTTGAGCCACAACAAAGGCCACAACTGCAGCTTTCATTCACACACAGGGCCGACACAATGGACATGTGTAGGCACGTGGCTGCACTTTCACTATATGGTCACATACTGGCAGTTACAAACACTTTTAAAGCATTAGTTATTACATTAGCTCAGTGTGAATATGTAGTGAGTGGCTGCCTGAAGGCTGAGGAGAGGAGGACTAGTCTTCCAGTCTGTTTCTGCCTTGTTCCGCTTTTCAACACGTTCAGGTGATGCTGTTGTGCGTAAACGTTTGAAGTGTTTCCACAGACGTCTCGAATTTCTGTTCAGCACGTGTAGGCATGTAATACGTAAACTGCTGCAGATTTCACAGTCCCACAACAGGATTGAGACATTTTTTATCATAATATCACAAAATTTGATATGTTGTTACATCCCTACTTTTTTTTTTTTACTACTCTTTCCTACCCTTTTGTTTGCTAGGACAATATTTCCTTGCTGAGGTGCAGTGGAGGGACAGTAACACAAAAATGAATACTGCTAAAGACTTGTGCTGTTCTATACTATTTCATTATTGAGAAATCATACAAGATATTTGTAGACAGGCATCAATCAAATAGTGACTGTGGAACTCAAATGCCAAAACTTAAAAAAGGGGAAAACAGAGTTCTGAAGATGTCTCAGCCCGGCGCACAATCTGCTTTGAATCTACATTATACATCAAGCATCAATATATCTTTATATTAATAATGACTGAAAAGACTATGACTAAAAAAGGTTCATCCACAGATAATTACAAACTATGCAGCCCTTCAGAACTTTCAGTTGGTAGTTTTGCATAGCTAAGCAAGCTCTCATAAAACTTGTTTTTATCAGCAGCTGTTTTCAGTAAAAATGCTCAAAAAATCCATCCACTGTGGACCTGCTCAACACCAGACAACAGACAAACAGTTATTTTGCCCTGGAGTTGGTGGAGACCAAACCAGAGCTAAACTTACCAAGCTGTCTTCCTGAGGCTGACTGACATCAGAACTTTACTGGATAAAAATAGTTTTCAATAGGCTACCTGAGGAGTATACAGGAAGAAATGTTGAAGAAGTGTTGCTTTTAATTACTGATCCATGGATTTTAATCTGCCTAAACAGAAACAGGCAAGCTCAAATGGACACAGAGGAACTCGATCTATCATTATTGCTACCATTAATAAATGACAATATATAAACAGTGACATGTGCTTCACTTGTAGAGTGCCAGTAGAGTGCAGAGTGTAAAAAAGATGGGTGGTCTTGATTGGACTGATAAAATGAAGTCAGACATCAAAAACACTTAAAAAAACGCTTCTTGTGTGGATTACATTTAGGAAGAAAACACAGTTGCTTATAGAGGTGGACAATAAATAACACATTGATAAGGCCAGTATTATCATGGTCATATGATAGCATTTCTCTGGTAGATACTAGTTGCAATGGAAATTGAAAACAAAATTTTAAAGTATCATTTTGTAATGATGTGCACATAACAAACAAAACCCCAATCCCTTGTGATAGCAGATATCTCCATTTTGATAGATACCACTATAGGCAGCATACATAAGACAATGTGATTTTTTAAAATATTTTGAATGGTCTGATCCTTTAGTTTTTACGGTTGTCTCTATTTTCCATTCAATTTACCATGTCAGATCACATCCATTTAATTTCCTATATTTTCCTATATTCCTATAAGCCCACGATTCATTCAATGATTAGAGATATGCTAGGCCTATATATGGTAGACAAAGACTTAAACCACACATTTCTAGTTCATGTTCAGATGTGCTCACTCCAGGGATTAGTGATGTCAGAGTATGTTAAGCAACGTATGGTATATGCATCATTTCTGCTAATCTATATATCACTTCTGCCTTGTTCCAGAAGATGGTAGGCTAGGAATGATGAGTGCTCAAGACGGCAAGATGTAAAAAGTTATCACATTATTTCATAATGAAGTCATTTTGAAGCTAGAGACACAAGAGCATGAGGAAAACATTGCCTGGAGTAACAGCAGCAGCACAGAAGGTATACCAATCTAAAAGTGACTTAAACACATCATGACAGACAAAAGGAAAAGAGACTAATTAAACTGATTTATATGATATACTTTTTACTTTCAATTTAGTTTGTTGATGTGTGCAATATCTCATTTTAACTTCTGTTATTTGCTTAATCCAGTTCTTGAAATAGTGAAGTGAATGTATAAATAGAAAGCTGTTTCTCTTGAAAATAATACTAATGACAGTGGTTATTAGTTCGTGTTTTAAATAAAGCCAGATGTGGTCACGGGAATAAAGTCCGAGGCATTTGTGACATCACAAATAAGGTATAACTTGTTTTGGTTGAAACAGCTCTTTAAGTCTTCGATGGTGACCAGAGTCTCCCCTATAATACATTTGCAATTCAGCCAGTGACTCACCTTTAAGAATGAATTCACAGGTAAAAGTTTTAATAGTAAATGCTGGTGAGCAGAAGATAACAGAGATCATTTGGAACCCACCAGATTCTGTTTGGGTTCATGGTTGATTCGTGTCTCCTGCGTCGTGATGATTCTCATATAGTGAATGTATCCTAATGTTATTCATGTGTGTCTGCATGTGGAAGCAACACACCTTGAACACAATAACAGGAAAAAGTAAGTGACGTTACCCTCCAGACTGTTACACACAGTCCATTAAAACAGAATTCTCCCTACCTTCGACTACATCGTAATGCAGTTCGATGACTCCCAACTCCAACACGTTAGAATATCCCTCGTTTTCGGTTTTTAATGGGTTGGATATTGATGTCAGGTCGTCCAAAAGATACTCTGATAACACAAGTATCTAATAGTCCTCAAAAAATGACACATTCATAACTTTACTTTGAGAAGCGCATGAGCGGTTCTGTCCTCGGGAATAATGTGGAGCAAAGCTGCGTTTACGCTCAGCTGGGAAAAGTGGCTTCGCACTTCAAAAGTCCATTCAACAGATATCCACTGCAGGAAAACTCATCCGGGAAGAGAAAAATATCCTCAATTGCAGTCATGAACGTGCCGCATGTCCTTTTCCCCACAGGTACGGATGATGGGCTTTGGGGAATAGATGTGCGGTCGCCCTTGTCTCGGCTGCAGACGGAGGCGGAGCCAAAATGTCCACAGTTTGTCTAGGCGGCTGTTTTGTGCTCGACTCCGCCTCCCAGGAATCACTTCCTGCCATACCATACACCCCTGCGTGACCAGAAACTGTGGAGCTGTGCGCAACCACGATCCCTTTAAACATGATGCGGGTGAAGTGGACAAAATTGACATAGATCACAGACCACATGAAACCACATGATCACATGAAAGGCTCGGGTAATTAACAACTCTGTAATGGTGCTGACAATTTCCAAACATAACACACAGTCAAACATTACTGTACTTGAGTCATAACTTGAGCCATCAGATGTAATATATAATTAGAAGACATCAAGAGTTAGAAAACAATGCAGATGTGCAATAGGCCCAAAAACACATCAATAATACACACAACCCAAAATGACACATCTCAAGTGCTAGTGACAAGTGCTAATGTGTGTTTTAACACACACATATGAGTTAGATGGGCACAGATGGGCAGACTCACATAGTCTGCTATACCCTAAGAGGTTTTGAGCTATTGGACTTGAGCTTGAGGTAAGTGATCAGAGCTGAGAAACAGATTCTGCAGGAATGCTGTGTTCTGACCAGTTTTACTTGGTAGCTTCGTCCATTAGCAGCCAAGATGTCAAAATAGGGTGAGGATGGCTACAACGAAGCCAGAGAGCCTTGTAATATGGATGTGTGGGATGGAGTGATAATCGAAGTTTAATTTTTAATTTTTTTATTTAATTTTGGACAGTAACAGACCCACTTTAGGACACTGAGATCACCCATAGGTCTGGTGGTCTTGACAGTTAAGCATAGAGCACTGGTTGCTGTGTCTGTCACCACGTCATGAATTAAGGCTGAACAAGTGATGATCACTCAGGGTTGTGTATGCAATTTATTTAAAAACCCCGTCTCCCAGTCGATGACTTTTCCTAAAAGTGTGTTATACATCATCTTTTGAGGTCATTTTGACCTCCATTACTCCAAATGCAAAAATGGTAAATAGACTGCATTTATATAGTCATATACATTATATAGCCAGTCAGACACACAGCTCAAAACACTTTACAGTAATGCCTCACATTCCCCCCCCTACCTGAGATTTGACAGAAAAGAAACTAGGTGCATCCGTCTGTCCAGTGACAAGTTTGCACTGATGTCTGAAGTGTGGGACAGACTGGAACAAAATAGCATTGCCTGCCATAACCGTGGACGAGCAGCTGTTCCCCATGAAAGCACGTTGTCGGTTCATCCAGCACATGCCAGGTAAACCAGACAAATTCGGCATTAAGTTCTGGCTTGCCACCGATGTGGAGACCAAGTATATGGTCAATGGCTATCCATATCTGGGGAAGGATGAACATCATGCCCGGCCACAAACTCTGAGCTTAGTGTAGTGATGACCCTGATGCAGCCTTACTTAGGCAAGGGGAGAAACATCACTACAGACAACTTTTTTACATCGCTCCCCCTAGTAAGGAACACCAGCCTGGTAGGCACTGTGAACAAAAACAGGCGTTCACTCCCTCCTGTGCATCAGAAAGCACCACTGCATGACGTCAAAGTGATGAAGAGTGACAAGGCAACGCTCACAATGTACCAGGGCAAGGTGAACAAAAATGCGTGCGTCCTCAGCACAATGCACCAGGCGGTGAACGTGGAAAGTGACAGCCAGAAGAAAAAGCCAGACCACAGTGCACTATTATAACAAGAGCAAGGTGGGAGTGGATGTCCTGGACCAAATGACCAGACAATACTCCACAAGACCCCGCCACTTGCAGATGGCCAGTCGCCGTCTTCTACAACATGCTGGACCTGGCTGGCGTCATTCTTTACCGGAGCTGCACCAAAGCAAAAATTGCTAGCCACGACTTCCTTCTGCAGTTGTGTAAGGAACTGCGCAGCGACCACATGCAAATGAAAGAGGCAACTGAGACTGTGCCACTGCCCCTTCCAGCAGAGGCAGAGCAGCCTCAGGAGAAGCGAAGGCAGTGTACAGTGAATATGCACTGCAATAAAAACAAAACAATCAAATTGTGCATCAAGTGCCGGCGACCTGTGTGTGGTCAGTGTACTGTCAAGGTCTTGAGTGTTTGTGCTGGTTGTGAGTAAGCTGTGTGGTAAAACTTGGAGAGGAATAGGCCCGTGGTTCCCAATCATTTTTGACCAAGGCTGTCTTTCTCTTTCTTTGCAAATATTTCTGAATTCATGTTCATTCAGAGAATAAGGAACTGTTATTATTGTAATGTATCTCATACATTTTTAACTGAAGGTAATTTATATTGTTATATTGCTAAAATAAAAGAAAGCCTAATGTGGCAAAATTCATACAATTCTGATGTTATGTTATTTCATCCATTTTTACATGCTATTTGGAAAAAAGATGACCAAATATTCCAGTAACAGACTTCTAATTTGCAATTATAAAGCCTGCAGTGGTGCGAGGTCAAAATGACCTCACGGCGGTCCTAGGAGGTACTGCATTGTTAAAATATCCTTTTTACAGTGTACTTCATGCCAGGTATGTAATTAGTAGAATGAATGTGTATGTGTGTGTGTGTGTATGTCTATATATACAAAAGGTGGAGACTGTTTGTTATGCATTATAAAATCTCATTATAAATGTGTGAAACACAGTTGTTGACTTTCACCCCAATATCAAACAGCTCCCTGTCTAACTTAGAGGACAACGAGAAAAAGAAGGAACTTTAACTTGAGTATTCTGGACAATCTTTTTAAATTAAGAAATACTTATGTCATAATTACAAGTTAAGTTAAAAATAATTTTTAATCATATCGAAATGCACTTCTGTAAAAGTACATGGTAACATTTCACAATATTTCTTACACACCTAACTAACAGCACTACAATAAATCCTTCCTTTATGAAGGTGAGAATGTTCAGCTTTTGTTTAAACTCTTTTAGAGGTTTGGAGGATGTAGCTTGTGGTGCTGTTGAAGTGTTTTGCAATGCCAGAGAAGTGTGTCTGTCGTTTGCCTTTATTGATAGAAATGGGATGGACAAAAATAATAGAAACAGCTGACACAGTTAAGTTCAACAGCACCCCAAATCTACATTCTCCAAAATGAAACAACTTTCTGAAGCAGCTTCAACAAAAGCTGGACATTAGAACCTTTAAGAGGCTGCATGTGTTGTATTAGACTGCATCAGTTGTGTTTCAATATTACAACATCAAACCTTCAGAACAACTATGGGGGACACAGGAGGGATACCAGTGAATCTAAATTCTCCGCAGACTAAATGGTACAAGGGTACTGTTCACCGGTCCTGTTGGGGTGCTGCCTCACAGGACACCCCCGAAGACACACTATTGTAATGTTGAGGTCTTTTAATTGCAGTTTTCTTCTGAAGAGAATCGGGGGGCCACGTGATAAAGTATTAGAGTTCTCACTTTAAACTCAGAATTGTGACTTTACTCTTAGACGTCAGATACATTTTTCTCATGTGGCCCCAAAGACAGATTCTCTAAACCTGTAAAACCTTTTTGGAGCACTTTATGTGTTCGCTGAAAGGTTGTGTGTGAATAGGTTCTTGGGCTGTACTGAACAAACATCAGCTGGACATCCTTGTTGAAGTTATTGCCTATTTGACGACGAGAAGGAGAATTAGTCACGCTATTATAGAGGCAAATATGAAAGTATGAGTATGGTCTGAGTAACGATGAATTAGCTGATGTGGCATTCAACCTAACTTACAGTTACTCGGTGGCTGTTATCTCGGCCTCTACCTGCTGGATAAATGTGGTAGCACAGCCACCACGCGGCGCCATATTAGATAGACATTATTTTGCTGCAGACGAAGTGATGAAAGGGGCATAGTATTCCAGATGGAAACGGTACTCGGGCCGCATTAGTTATTTCGCCAAACATTCGAGGTAACAGCTACATGTTTAGCAACAATTAACTGAGTCAAACATCTCGGGCAGTGCGGTCCGAGGCGTGTTGTTTTCGTCGTTGTTCAGCTAATCTGCCGGCAGACATGACTTCCTTGACTCAGCGGAGTTCGGGCCTCGTGCAGAGGCGGACCGAAGCCTCGCGTAACGCCGCAGACAAAGACCGTCCGGCCGGCGAGGAGGACCACGAGTGCCGCAGGGGAGACGAGCAGGAAGATGACGATACAGTCGACTCGAAAGAAACACGTCTCACCTTGATGGAAGAAGTGCTCTTGTTGGGACTGAAGGACCGAGAGGTAATGGCAGATAAGATATGGTCTGTAACGCTGTAAAACGAAGGCAACGTTAGAGGGTGTAGAAGTGGGGATGTTCCCAAAGCTAACCTTAGCCATGTACTGTTGACAGACATAGCTTTACTTAACGTTAGCATCCTTGTTTGCTAACACGCTAGCTATGGGTAACAACATTAGTGGGCCTCGTCACTGTACACAGAGCCGGTCAGTGCATTTTAGTGAATATGAAGAGGCTACCATTGACATCCAGTCGACAGAGCTGGTCAGTAAGCTAACCTAAGATACTGGTTTGTGACAGTCACTCATCTATTGTAAGTTAACTTAATTGGACACAGAAAACGATGTTCAAGTGGCCAGTGGAATCCAAAGTGATGGGTTAATTATCTGCAGGTAAGTTCAGAATGCTGAATAATATCGTTCTGCTGAAAGAGGGTCATTCTGTAATGTGACCTTATCACTGGTTAAATAGGAAACTTCTGAGAGAGAGAGTACAGTGTCAGTTAGAGCACAGGCACCCACTGTACTGCTCCTGTCTTTTCCAACACATCAAATCTCAATTGTTTCTGATTTAAAATATATCAAACTTATTATACCTGTGTCAGATCATGGTGTGACACGTGATATTAAGTTAAATACAGGTGTGTGTCTGGAAGTTGCAACAGGTGTCTGGTCCATTTCTTTTGCCCAAAACTGTGATAAACAATCTTGAGGACCGGTTTCATTCAAAACAAATCTGTGATAAACTTACGGCAAAGTACAAATTGGGACTTTTTTTTTTTTTACCAGTGTCAAAATACAGTGAATAATCCATCTATACTTTCGAGCTTTCAGTCAATATTGATACACTGAAGGCCTGACACTGCTCATCATAATGATGTATAAATATACTTAACCAGCATTTTGGCAAGATCAGAATCCGAATCAGTATCAGAAAGATACATGAAATATCCACCCCCACAAACTGACTCAGTAAGATGAGACACTGTGAAAGCTTAAGTTAGTTTACCTTTCTTTTAGACTTCCATTTTTTTTCGACTTTTATAAACTGACTGTTTCAAGAACAAGGCACGACTCCCACCATCCCTTGATGTATGTTAAGTAGTGACTGAGTGCAAGTCTCTGAACTCGTCTTTGTTTTACTGCATCAACGCAAAACTTTCCAGGTTAATACTAGCTACATTCTAGGTTACCTTTTTCCAGTCAACGTGTATAAGGATGAATCTGCTCCAAACGCTAAAATTGTTTAAAATGTCTTTTTGTGTTTGACTGTGGCATTCCTTCTGGATTTGGGTTTAAATATGACCATCATCATTGACCTATTGGATGAGTAGAGCTGGGTACCGAAGGTTGATATTTTAATGGCACTGACCAGATTGAAGATTGATTTGATTCCAGAGTGTATTGAAAAATACCTTGTCATTCTGTGCCTAATTTCAATGCCCATCAGTAAAACCCGTCAGTGTCAGTTACCCTGTAAGCCTGCGGCATGCTAGTACCAAGATCTTACAATGCTGGTGATAGGCCGTCTAACAATACATGTCATATAGGCATGCAGGGAAAAAACGCTCACCACCAACATCTTTGCAGGAGGGTAGTGCCCACCCTGCGTGCAGTGAGCAGCTCAAGGTTGTGCCACTCACCCCATTAATTCTGTTGGCACTGTCAGCTCAGTTGTGGTGTTTTTGATGTGGTGTTGCAAGAAGTGGCTGTAGCTCAGGACGGGCAATCTAAGCCCTTCAAGTTTGATTTCAAGCTTTTTTACATTTTTCTTTAATGATGTCAACATAACTGACAAATTCAACTTGTTATGATACGTCAACAGTCTGAAACATGAAACTTAAAAAGTTGAAACAGACGAGGTAACACAGCAGTTGGTGGACTTAACTTCAGAATTTGAACGAGTACTTCCAAGTTTCTCCACCTCCCTTCGCAGCACATTTCAGTTGTGCCTCCAGAGACCCTCTCGGCAAAAGAAACTTTCATGCATGTGTAGGGAAACCATGGCAAATGAACAGGCCAGGTTTACAGGTACACTGCAGATGGCAAGCTGGCCACGGAGCTCCAGGTAGTGGGCAGGAGCCGTGGAGTTGCCCTGAACTTCAGGGAGATTGCGTGCCAGCCTTCCTCTGGCAGTAAGCAGCCGGCTGCTGGCTCGCAATCTCCATGCAAGTTTTTTTTCTTCTTTTTTTTCCCCCCATAAGCAGAAACACAGACGGAGACACAGAGAGGTGGGGGTGGGTGCTTTATATTATAAATTCATTAGGTTATTGATAAAGTTCTATGCAGCTCTACACATAGAACTGATATGTTTTATCTGTTCTATGGGTGATTAGAAAGGAGTAGAATAGCTTTATGACCAGCACAGAGAAATGCATTTCTGGTGTGAACTGCCAGGCTGCTGCTTGCCAAGGATAGATATATAATGTCTTAACAGAAGAAAAAAAAATCCTGCAATGTGGTTGAATAAAAAATAAACCAATTTACCACAACTTCAAGTTGTCTATTAACATAATATCAACTAGAAGAGCATTCAACAAAGTACAGATCTCTGCCAGGTGATCTCTGCCATGCCCAACCATAGTCTAACCATAACCTAACTTATACATATAACCACTGTCAGCTTAACAATGTATTTCATTTTATTTAATCATTTCTTTTATCATAACCTTTGGTCCTCCTGGTGTGCTTGTAATTGTAGACCATAGCTGTATTATAAGATTAGCCATGAAAGGACAGAGACAGATACACAGACATTAGGGATGTGCATTTCAAGCAAAAAATACTATTCTATAATGACGGTGAACTATTCGAAGATTTTTGGAATAGTTCACCTCCCCCCGGGAGGAGCAGTTGTCCTGGGTGGAGGGGAGAGAGCTTGGATCAGAGCTTTGTATTTAGGCTGCTTCTAGTTAATGTCCGGTCACGGGAAGATGGGCTGGATGAAATGCGACTCAAGCTACCCAAAGAATGAAAAATCAGTGACTGTTTGTGCCGACATCTTTACAGAGCTGGCTCCATCTCAGCGCCCCATATCAATCTACTGCTACTGACGGGCGTATCACCAGGTGCTGGCGAAAACAGAGGAAAATATACTTTTTAAAATGAGACGATAGCCGTGTAAACTACTCATTTTTTTTGTAATTTAGCGAATATTCTAAAATCATGGGCCATCCCGAATATACATAACCACGTATGATTGCCTCCAGCTTACATCTGATGGAGATAATAAAATGTATAAATGCCACAATTTAACTGGAAACCTTCAGATTACCGGATGGCTCCTCTACCTATTGAGCCAGAGCCAGAGCCAGAGCCACGTCTCTTCATCAAAAACATAGCCATGCTATAGTTGCGAGCCATAACTGCCGAATGAGCAGCACTTCTTCCCAGCGCATCCCCATCCTGGTTAGTGCATGGTGCAGAGATGTGGTGATATGAGTAACCTGTGTTTTCTCTGCATGCATCCACAACATGGAACATTAGACAGCCAATCACCAGTGTTATTAGTCGTTGGTACAAGCATGCTGCATGCTTACTGGCCCACTGACATGGATGGGATTTACTCCTCAGGTGTCGAAATTTGGTACAGACGAGTCATATTTTGATAATCTAAGTATCAAATTAATTTGGTTGGTGTCACAGAAGTATCAAAGTTGTGTACCCATTCCTATCATGTATTACTGTCAGGATGTAGTGACAGTTTCAGCAAATATGACAAAAAAGATATTTTCATAAGTTAACTACTGTGCCTTTAAACGACATTATATTGTTTCATTTTTGTATGTGTTTTAAACTGTTTGGGGTGTAACAATGCCAAGGAGCTCAAAAGTATAGTTCAGGAACCAGTATTGATGTCAATGTATCCCAGCCAGGAAGAGGCAGCATCTGTTAAGTGTTGTTCAGCTTTTTAAGCCATTTACTAATGACCATGACTTGCCAGCTAACTTGCAGTAGTCTGTCTCTGTTTTATATCCAGCATGTAGTTGGAGGCAAAAAGGAGCATACACTCATTCAAATGTCTACCGATTTGGTACCACATTTCTGATGCCAAAAAGCGTTACTAGAATTTAATTTGAGGGTGCTTAAAACATCAGTGACTGAAAGTACCTGTGAGTGATGTTTTTGATTTACCTGTTTGATTTTCCATGTTTATTCACTGGGCCCATGTTGACCATCTGAACCCAGTGAGTCCACTTGTTCTGTACTGGATGGTTGTAATTTCATGGTAACTTTTTGACAAACAAGGGTTCTTATATGCATTTCCGTGATGTAGGGCTACACCTCGTTCTGGAATGACTGCATTTCTTCGGGGCTGCGAGGGTGCATGCTGATTGAACTGGCCCTGCGAGGACGCCTTCAGCTGGAGGCCTGTGGCATGAGGAGGAAAGGTCTGTTGGCGAGGAAGGTAGGACATGCTATTGCTTATGCATATAAATAGTGGAGAGAAATGGTTCTAGTTTTGCTGGTCTCACCCTGCTCGTGCTGTTTTTTTTGCCACCATCTTAAGTAATGTTTGGTGGGGTGTGAGCTTGTAGAGTCAACGTGTATAGTAACCTGCACAGTTATTTGCTAAAAGGCATGACCAACTCAAACAACAAGACTCCAAAAAGTCTTCTACACACCTAACTGTTCCATATTCCTTCATAAATATGTGCTACATAAAAGTGAAGTGCAGAGTGAAAGTACTTTTCCCTTTATTTTCACAATGTTCTCAGATCAACAGAAAATTAATCAACAAAAACCGCATTGAATTCTTTGGTTTCATATTTTTGGGTTTTGGATAGTTGATTGGACAAAAACAAAATAAAACTTTGAGGCCTAAAATGTAAGCCTGGGCTTTTTAAAAACATTTTTTATAGACCAAATAGTTAATCTTATAAAAATGATTAATAATGCATGGCCATTTTAGTCAATGCGAGTAGAGGCCTGATGAATAACAACTAATGGTCATTTTACATCTCTATGACTGACTTGTAAATGCCTGTCATCATTCTGAATGAAATCCGCAGGTGATTTGTAAGTCAGATGCTCCAACAGGCGACGTGCTCCTGGATGAAGCCCTAAAACACATCAAAGACACCCAACCACCGGAGACTGTGCAGAGCTGGATTGAACTGCTTAGTGGTGAGTACAGCTGCCTCATCAGCCCACAGCCCCGCATTGGTGGTACACATGTAAATGAGATCCATAAACAAAACTGATTCATGATGTGTCATTCTGTTTGTACTCAATTTTGGTCATCAAATGTGGTTTTAAACGGGGCATACCACTTGAATAAGTGAGAGGAGAGGAGACCTTATACAGTGGTAGAAAGTTTTACTCACAGTTGTGTTGAAGAGCAGTCTTTTTGTAGCTTGATAGTTTGTAGGGCAGCTCCATGCTGCTTTCACAGGATTGGGACACTAGAGCATTGTCTATAAAGTTTCACCAACAAAGTGTTTATTGTGTCAACTCAAGAAAATGGACGCTCTCCTCCTTTGTGTTCACTAACTTAACACTAATTTTCATAGCAAAGGAGCTGACTTCCTTCAGAATCGAACATAAATATGCTATAATATATGCGTACAATTGCCATGAGGGAACGGGGACACATTCCCCTATTATACAAAAGAAGGAAATTTGTAACGTTCCATAGAGGAGCGGCATAGCACAAAAGAGGAAGATACTCCACGTGTATAGGTGTATGTGTATACATGCACACACCTTCTTGAGGCAGACAGAAAGTTACTGGTTCAAAGTAAGCACCAAGATATCGATATTGTTGGCAGCATATTGAAGTTTATTAGTGCAGAATTTGTCTCCATATGGCTAGCTGCTTTCCTCTGGTCTCTGTGAACACTGGCACTAAAATGTTTGACTGAAAACTGGAAAGTCAAAATTCATAAAGGTGGAATATCAAACATTTGCTTCTGACATTTAAAGTTCAACATCAAGTAGTGATTAAATGTCAAAATGTGATATTTGGTTGCTGATGTACAGTATTTCCAAATATTATGGCTGTGATATCCATACACAACCCAATACATTATGCTCGACCCCAGTCCTACACATTCACACACACACACCTTGTTCCTCAAAGAGTGGAATTCACCTTATTACTGCTTTTTTTCCCAGTAGCCTCTGACTGGTAGACTGCTTTTGTTTTCCGTTGGAAATAGTTAATAAGAAAGCTTTTCCTTAAGCATTTCTGATTAGTTGCTGTTTGTGATAAATGATTAAAGTTTTAACATCCATTTTCTAACCACTGCATTTGTTGAACATTCATAGATATAATTTCTATACACATGTTTCTTTGCAACCAGGTAAACTAATGGTAATGATGTTTCAGCTGTCCATTTAAAACAAGTCTTTTATTTGGCATTTAATGAATGCTGTTAAATGATATAACACGGAGTAATAATCAACATTAATTTCTGGAAATCCATTATGCTATGATATTTTTAATGCTAATGTACCTGAACAATGGATATGGGGGCCCAGTCTATTCAGAAGTATTTGTCTGCATGTTGTTAGATGCTATTAGTGCTATTCTTATGAATTATGAAATTAAAAGCAGTGGAAGTTTTGTTTGAAATGTAATTCACTGTAGGTGATGTGAATATGCATTTAGAATCCAATTTTTTTGGTTAAGTTGTCACACCTGGTATTAAACTAGGAATTTGTTTTGGCATGCTGTAAGACAGACATGTCAAAACTCCAGGCCACATCCGGCCCGAGATACAATTATATACAGCCTGCGAGATAATTTAATGTGGCTATTAACAATGGCCCGCCGGTAAATAGCACTCCCATCACTCATACTACAAATCCCACAATGCACTGAACAGCTGCCTCGCTAGTCAAGACCCATGCAGCAACCCCTCCTCCTGCTGGTATAATGACACAGTAGGCTGGGAACCAAGAACCAATACCTTGTTGTTGTTTTTTTGTTTGTGTTTTTAATAGAAATTTTATAAAAGCCCTTTTAAACAAAAAGTTACATTACAGTACATATCTCTAGTAGTATTTTCCAGTTCCATTTTATTTCTAGTTGCCTTTTTTTTTTCATGCTCAAAGCAGTTTCATAACATAAAGAACTAACATAAAAACCTTTTGTCACAACTTCACACTGTCTGTTAACAAAATATCAAAAATTGAAAATGTAGGTAAAAGCCAGAATTGAAATGAAAACCTTTATTACTAGATGACGCTTCTTCTTTCTGAGCCAAAGCCAGAAAAAAAATTAGTACTTGTACACAAGTAGCTCCCTTTGTAGCCTAAACAAATATGTTAATATTATGTTAATCACATCATGTTACTAACGCTATGGAAGTAAGCACGGCTTGCTGATATAGACTACTTTAAATTACTACTTTAATTTCTCAGAATGTCTCCTAATGAAAAATGCAGATGAAGTTGGTCCACATAAAATCAAACTCTTAAAGTGTTGCTGCTAGGTGTGTGTCTTCTGTCCCTGACAAATTAACATCCAAATGATAATGCAGTAATCGCACTGTTGACGTGTTCAGAGTACGCAAGTTTTTTGTTTTTTTTTTCCCCTGGTAATTCTACATTGTGATCACCAGATCCGTGTTGAAACCATAGAAATGAACAAAAGACTGCTTGCTGTCAAAAATCAGTAACTGGATGCTTTTCTTACTCTACCCATGACTACCAGCTCTACACCATACTTGGGGACCTCCAGTTTTGAAATGTTTAGATACTTATTTCTTATTTCTCTTTTGTGGCAGCAAACCATACATAGCCTTTCAATAACTGTTCCACAGCAAAATACAGGAAAATACTCCACTACTAAGGCAAATGTGTGGATCATTATAGCAAAATGTATGTTAATTATTCATAGTGCAGTTAAACATAAAGTAACACCATTCAGTTTGTCACAAACGTTCACAATCACTTAATCTGGGCAGGAAAAGACAAAATATTTTAAGCACAAAAATAACTAATAAAGCTGTAGGACAAATGTAGTGGAGTAAAAAGAGAATTTGTTTTACCACTGCAATGCAGTGGAGTGGGAGTTTTAAAGTTGAAGAATACTTGTATAAAGTACAATTACTTGATTAACTGTACCTAGCTTACTGTCAAGTTACTGCCACTTGATAATGTAATACAACTAAATTAATGTTATCTGTAATATAAATATTACTAATAGTAAGTGTTTTATATGATTATTGTTTAAAAACCACATTGCATTGGGCCCATTCAGTTTCCCTGCGACTCACTACATCATTGTTCTTACTGCACCAGAAACTGACCCAATTCTACTGTCCATGTACGTTTTTTGAGTAGAAGATGTGAATGAGACATCTGGAACAAGGGAAAATGCCAGAATACTTGACTCCAAAGAAGCGATGAACTGCCAGGTCTTTAATGGTTATATAGTTTTCAGTTGGTTTGCCACTCATGGGGATGAAAGGTATGATGTTGCTTGAAAAAGTGACGCCAATAGAGCAATAGATGCTCTTTATAGGGGACAATAGTCTCGTAATATCCTATCACTGTAGTATGTGCGGTGGCAGTAATACACTGGTACCGTAGTATTCTTTCTATTGTTTGTCAGAGCACCTCGTTATAGATGTAGATGACCATGTCACCTTTTCTTTTTTACAGCAATAACTGTTTTTTGTTTTATCTGCTTGTCTTAAGGGGAGACGTGGAACCCCCTGAAGCTTCATTATCAGCTGCGGAACGTCCGTGAACGGCTGGCAAAAAACCTGGTGGAGAAAGGCGTCCTCACTACTGAGAAGCAGAACTTTCTGCTTTTTGACATGACCACACATCCTCTCACCAACAACAACATCAAGCAGCGCCTCATCAAAAAAGTCCAGGAGGCTGTACTGGACAAGTGGATGAATGACCCTCACCGAATGGACAAGCGGCTGCTAGCGCTCATTTTCTTAGCCCATTCCTCCGATGTCCTGGAAAATGCCTTTGCCCCGCTGTTAGATGACCAATATGACCTAGCTATGAAGAGAGTGCGACAGCTGCTGGAACTGGAGCCTGAAGGGGAGAGCATGAAGGCCAACACCAATGAGCTGTTGTGGGCTGTGGTTGCTGCTTTCACCAAATGAAGCTACCAGAAAAGAGGACAGAAAGCAGTTGTGGCAATTCAAGTGGCATTGTACATTGGGCTAGAAATCCGAGTACTGACACCAACATGGTGACTTGACTGAATTACAGTTTACTCCTGTCTGGACTTTTGGAATTGGCAGCCCTCCTCTCTCGTACCTCTCCTTCCCTCATTTTCTTTTCCTTCTAGTCCTCGTTGATCTTTCATGGCCCTGTTTTCCTCCCATGTGTTATTTGTGTTCACTTTTGCTAAAAATAATTCTCATGGAACTCGACATGAAGTGGTTGGTAATGATATGGGCTGGTTGGTAATGTGGCTGAAATCAAGATGTTGTTTCTATTGGTTATATCTTTGAAATTGTTTTTTCGAGGTACAGTATGGTACGTATGGCATTGGTTACTCAAGGCACCATCCAGACACACCTGAGAATAGAATAACCAACCTTGATGTATATTTACATCTATGTACAGGGTAGTAATACTATATGGAAATGAAAGGTTAGCTGATAGTCCTGACTAGCCTTTAAATGGATATCCTCCACCACATGTGATTTAAGTGTATGAACGTGATGCATTTGGTGTTAGAGCTTTCTTTGGTTTTCAAATCTGGGACAAGTAATGTGGTCAGGTCCGAAGGTCTTGAGTCCACTGCCTTGTACTGAATACTGTCAGCATTGAGAATTAATTTCCAAATTTTTACTCAGTTGATGTCTCGTATCCCACATCATTCCTGTATTATATATATCTGGTTCTGCTATGCAGGTGCTGGAGACTGTGCCAGCTTACACCGTTGTGGGGGTACACCCTGGGCATGTCGCCAGTATATCACAGGGCTGATATGTACAGCCAGACAATACTTGACACCTGCAGGCAGTTTAGTGTCCAGTTCACCTGACCTGCATGTCTTTGGGCTGTGGTGGAAACACATGCAAAACCGAAAGGCCCCAGCTGTCTGCTGGATTTGAAGTGAGGTGTAAAATGACGGCGTAAATGACTGAGCCAGCTGATATTCCATCCTTCGGGCCTAAAGTGGTGTGGAAGAGCATTCATTTGTCAACAGGAATATAAGCCTAGACATGCATGGAAGCTATATACAGCCCAGCGAAGAGTTAGCGTTGACCTGTCAATTACATAGACTTCAACCCCATCGATTATTTTGGCAAAAACCTTTAAAATAAAAACATGATTAGGGATGGGGATTGAAAAGATTTTATTAATACAATGTCAATTGATTGTGCTCATTTGTCCAGTTCTTCATCAATTCCCTCATTGATTCTTGTTTAATTTTCTGTGTGGGAGAGAACTAGACCTACAAGAGGTTTTTAGCATCAACAAATTCTGAATCTGAACACAGTGTGCCTGTTTTCTAAAATGAATGAAATGAGAGAATATCTGTACTTATTATTTTTTCATTCAAACGTCCTACATGGAGCTAATGCTATCATAACAATATTTCCCCTCTGTATTGGACAGGTTGCTTGATTGGGATGCAGTGGCGCTCACGCGTAAAGTGTCAGACACATAACATTCCTGTTTAAGCCCGTGTTGTAGATATTTCAGCATACTGCTGGTGTTTTCACTTTTCTGCTCAGCTTCTTACTTCGGGGCAGACCCCAGCACTTTTCCAGCAGCTGCCAGCGAAATACCACACGGGAGCCTTATGTACAAACTGTACATTTACTGCTAAACTTTTCCTAAGCTCCATTCACTGTCTCTTTCTCTGCGTTCTTTCTTCCCTTGCTCCACCGTATGCAGTATGCTATCCACATCCATCACATTACTTGAAATGATCATTCGGACACTGTAACCAGTGCTCTTGTCATCTTTCTCCATGAAATGAAGCCATGCTTTGGACCATTTCTTCTTCTCCACAGTACCTTCTCTTCCAGTGGTGTAGACACAAGACTTTGAAGTCATTGTTTTGCAACGCACAATTGTCAGCATCAGTGAAAGGAACTGATGAGCTCACAGTTTGGAGCTGCGTCTCAATTGGAACCAGTTCTCGATTCCCATCCCTAAACATAATGACAGATTCATTTAGGGCATTGTGTTAAAATAGTGCTAGACTAATTCGTTAACACAGAGAACAGATGGGGCTGAAATACAAGATATGATGGATGGAAAATAAATATGTAAAATATTAATTAACCTTTCTGACTCAAGTGAAAACAGGTCGTTCTTTTTTAAATATCCTGAGGCCAAGAGGTTTTTATTTGAAAGGAAACATGAAATGTGTGTGCATGTCTGATATTAACCTGGTCACAATCAGGATTCCTGTTTGAAGTGAATGAATGGTTAACAGTTGGAAAGCAAACGTATCTCGGTCTGGGTCCAATGTCATGTCAATTTTCCATTTGTGCTTCTTTATAAAACAAATGGCTCTAAAAATGTGTAATTTTTGGGATTTGCAGCAGCATCAGAAATGATAACTAGGGCAAAACTTTGCATGAGTGGCTGTTGAGGATCAAACTGAAATATTTAAGATTGTGGGAACAAACTCAGGCAAGCAGATCAATGCCAGCTATGTTTGTTTGACAAATGAACATAGTTTTCACTTATTAGTGAACACATTTAAGACATTCAGTGAAATACGCTTATGTGAGGATGAGTCTGAAATCCAAAGTTTTCTCCAATTTAGGGAGCGGTCCAGGACACGTTAAGTCGCTGTCAAACAGATTGGATCAGAAATCAACTGCTACTATATCTCAGCACAGGTAAGAGCCCAGCACTAACTATTAGAAACACACCCAACCTTTGAATCAGTTTGTTGACTTGACAGAGTTGTTGGTTTATGTTTCACTTTTCTTGGAGCAAGGCTAGCAGTTTTCCCCCTGCGTATTCCAGACCTATCACTGTATTGCATGCACCGATCTGAACTAGATTTTAATCCTCATGTGCGTGTGGGCTTGAAGGTAAACAAGTGCATTTCATAAACTGTCAGTGACACGTTTATGTGCAGACAGTCGTACTTTTAAGTTTCCTGTGAGTGCTCTCATAATACGTCATTCGTATTTACTAAACTTTGAAATAATCTGATGGATTATCTAACATGCTCATGCAAGTCTAATTAGAAGAATCAAAAGATGGGCTGATATTGGCTCCAGATGTTGATGTGTTTATACTTGTGTATTTGTTATCAGCCACAAATTCAATGGACAGCTTCCCAAAATCTGTCATGGTTCAGCTGCACTGTCTTTCAAAATAATGGACATTGAACAAAGCCTTTTCATCACAAACCATACCTTGTTCTTACTTTGATATTGCCTCGATTTCATGAAGTTTATTTTTATTTTAACTGTTTTAATACAACTTTTGCTACTCATCCAACATGTTGCCAGTTTATCACAGGGGTGGCAAATGGAGACAACCATTCACACCTACAATAGTCCTGCATGTCTTTGGACTATTGACAAAAACCCACATGGGCCCTTGGAGAACATCCAAACTTCCCTTCTGGCCTAAAGTTGTGTTGAACCTGTAATTGTTCTGTTTTAACACAACGTTTGCTACTCAACTTCATTGATCTTTTGAATCTGCTTTGTTACAGATAGCCTCCTCATATTGTATGTAGCAAAGGGCTGAGAGTGTATAGTCGGTGATTGTGGGTGAAGAGGTGACCAATGGGTTTGTTCATCAGAGAATCACTTCAAATTGCAGTGTGAATATAAGAGACGATATGTTATCTAAATAAAGGGACCTCTATTCTGTGTACTTTCCTTGACCCTAGAAAATAAACCAAGAACTTGTAAGTGCCTAATCATACATACAATTTCCATTTTTATTTGAAGCCTATGAATAGATCTTATCCGTCCCATGTGAGGACTGTTATAGCTTGTGCTAATGTATTGATTTTCTGAGGTCATAGACTACAGTTTGTGCAGTTTTGTATGGGTGTGTTTTCCTGATATTCAGTAGCAACGTATTTACCAGTTGGACACATTCATTTCACCGTGAAACACAAATCAGCTAGGCTATACTCTAGCCTAGACTCTGAAAGAAGCTACATTTACCCTGCCTTATGTGATGTTTCTTGCCTTTCCAGGCTGTAAAACATAACTTAAAAAAATCTTTGATTTAATTAATTTAAGTATAAAACAAGATAGGTGACTGCATATTTTTCTTTTTACTGTGACACAATTAGTTAAATGACGGTAATGTTATCACGTTATGACGTTATGATATACCCTTGTGTCTGGTTCAAGAGCTGGTTTGGGCAATTTCAGTATACCAATTTCAGGTAATGGACATATTGTTATAACAAACAACAAAAATTATAACAAAAACTAAACATTCCAAACCACTCTGATAAATGTTCACTCAAAAGTGTCAAAAATTGGATGTCTGTGTAGAATTGAACTCAAAACAAAATTACAAAAAACATTTTCTGACATCTATTGGTATCTGGTCTTGCAGATGTCATTAGTTTTGGTGGGGAGTGACAGTGGGCCCGGTGGATTATCCAGACTAAAAAGAACATTGTTACCTGCCAAGTAAAGCACCTGTTGGATGGTTAGTGCTGTGCGCTGCATAATGTACCTCTGTTGCATTGATTTAGAGGCAGAGAACTCTAATGACAGATATTTAGAACCTGGAAAAATAAAACCAAAGCTATTTGCATCGACGTCACCAGAGAAAATATGATTTTATTAATTGGGTGAACTGACCCTTTAACTGCAACCATTCTATTACTCAGTGCACTGAGTAACATGGTATTTAGAGTCACAGCACTCAATTTGCCATAAGGTTCTAACTAGGAAATGTGTGAGGCCCAGGTGATGTCAGTAATTGTTAGTGTCCTGGCACTGTCTACACAGCACATCTCAGATTTCACCATAAACCATTGTGTTATTTATTGTCAACCACACAGTGGTTGTCACGCATGGATACTGCAGAAATAATTTTGGAAACTGTTATTGAACTGCTGGTAATAGCATAGTTGCAAAAAAGATTGGGGAAAAGATATGCAGTGTCCAAAGCTAATGGAGAGCGATCCACACAGGCTGTAGGCTGTAATTGCTGCCAAACGTGCCTCTACTACTAACATTGACTTGAAAGAAGTGAATGTTAATGTCAAAATTTTTGTTGACCTTGCAATTGATTTAGATTGGTGTGAAGAGATTTCTTTTCATTTTGAAATGTTACTATTTTTCTGTTCATCTGTTTATTGTTTTAATATCACTTTGAATATTTTGTATGTGTGCATTTATACATATGTGCATATATAGTCACGCATCCATCCATCATCCATCCATCCGTCCATCCATCCATAAATATGTTAAATTTGTCAGACAAATTAAAGACAGCTAAGAGAATAAAAATGCTTTGCACAATAAATGTTTTTATTCTTTTTATGTGCAATATAAAATTCATTAGGTCATTAAAGGTTCTCTATACAACATTCTTAGCACTAATATACCATTAAACAACTATTTGCTTTAAGTTATCTTGGAGTAATGGCGGCCTAAGCAGGGACTCATTCTGAATTTATTGTAATCTGAGTTCCTCTGTCCTTGGCTTTGGTCATCAGGATGGCGGCACATGCTACCGTGTATGGGTCTGTAGCACCAGTGAAACCCAGCAGAGACATTTCTTGTTGTCCTCTTGTCAAGGCGTTCAGTGTGTGTTTTCACATGTTAGTGGCTGGTACTGTTGAAAGGCTCAGCGATAATTGAAACCTAATGACAAATCCTTTTACTCATACTACCTGTGCTGTGAAAATACAATGGATTGAAAATATTGGATACAGGAGCTACTGTATATATATGTATATGTAAAATTCTGAATAATACAAAAAAAGATAGTCCAGTCTTTGCCTCACCACGCAATTAGACTGACAAATCATCAAGACAGACCAAATGAAATATGCACCATATTTAGCGATTTCAGACAGTCATTTCAAAAACATAAATATAACAAAGTAAGTCTAAAAACAACATTTTTTTGAAGCAGAAAAGTTTTACCAATGGTAAAATAGTGTGAGTTGGTTTCATTATTCATGGAACATCAAATTAAAATTCAAATGACATGAATTATCCCTCCTGGTTTGTACTCCTCTTTGCCATAGTCCCTTCTTCCATCTAATTTTATGAATGTGTCTTAAAATGTTAAATGTTTGTACAAAACTTTTTTCAAGTAGTTCAAGCGTAAGCTGTCATCTCAACTCTACATTCATATGTTGATGAACCTCACAGTCACTCATTCTATTCCTTTGGCTTTCAGTTCATCTCGAACCTGGTTGACATAATTGGCATCTGGATATCCATACTTGCAAACGCAAATGACAGAAATTCAGTGACTTTGTATGGCCAGTTTCATAGTGAAAGAGAACATTCAATCAGTCATAGTATTAGTGTGCATTTGCTTTGTAGTGCTTTCTGTGTACTGGTGATTACATTTAAATCACATAGGTTTCTCTTGCTGTAAATATGTACATAAAAGGGAAAAAGGAATGAATGCAAGCCAATTCACTGTACAGTGAAGGAAATATTTATTTTGTGGCAGTAGGATATAAAGATGTCAATACTATCTCACATCCTGCTCACTGGCTTATTTGGTCTGTCTGGCTTAATGGTTTATATTTGTCTCGAACAGATTCATCATCACAGACTTAAATGTGGAACTAATTACATGAGAGGCATGAATAATGGCTGCAGGTGAATTTAACTGTGTGTAATGCGCAGCAATAAAATGCAATGTTGTCATGTCAGCATAGGCAACACATTTTTCTTATGATTGGTAGACAGTTTAATATTCTATGTCGCATTCTATTTTTACTTTTTACCCCTCTCATCTGGAGAGCTAATCCTCCACCCATATTCTGCTGTAATTTGTCAAAGCATTTAACTCATGTAAGCACTAGTGCTCAGTGATATTTGGTTTGAGGTTTTAAAGTGCCAGATAAATTACATTTTAAACAAAAAACATTATATAGCTTTTTAATTCTATGACGCTGATATTTGGGAATAAGTGCTGTGATGTTCCTGATATTATGGTTTTATTTCAGACACAGGTCTTGCTTCTATCTTGAGGTCAGCTGAGGCCTAGTTGCTGCTACCTTCCTACTAGTTCTTGATTAGGGTGATTTTTTATTTATTTTTATAACTGAATGTACCAGCACTGTTTCCACGTGTTAGATTCTGATCACAGATCACAGCGCATTGAGATTTGTGACCAGGTTCAAACCACATACTCATCATTGTGCTCTGTACTCCAGATTTGGCTGGTCATCTCTGTCATCATGTTGACTTAGTCATTCTGCAAACATGGGGAAAGAAGACCTTCGTGCTCTGAGATTAAAATTGGAATTTAAATCTCTGGCTAAAGGATAACATTTTTAAATTTTAAATTATTGATTGTCTCAGTTCTTTGTTCATTTTAGCATTCCTAGTATTGTTGCCTGTCTTTTAACATTGCTTTTTATTAACAATATGATCTGCTTAATAATTATATAATAGAATATAGACAGGAGACTCCCTCTACTATGTTTCAGCTTGTCAGAAAGACAGAAAAAAACTGTGAGAGTGGCACAGGTTAACAAGCATTTCCAAATATTCTATATTTTCTATATATATACGTTTCTTCTTCATCTTCAGTGAATATGAAGAAACTTTCTGGCAACCTTATATGTATGAACCACCATCACATTAAAATAGCTACATGTAAAACGTGTTGGACATGCTGAATATGATTTAGGAAATGGATTTTGGTCCACCTGCTATGTATATGTATGAAATAATAGAATTTTACTCTGCAGTGGAGTTGAATGATATTTTGTTCAAATTAAACAAACATGTATCTTCGGTGCTGATATTCGTGCATCAAGGCAATAATAAAATATTATGTTGACAGTAGGGTTAGTAAATGACAGTAGAGGAGTTAGTTCAGCAATATTTTAACCTGGGACTTCATTATAAGGACATTGCGGCTTTACTTGCAAGTCGTCACCATTATATTGTCTCCAAAAGTCATTTAAAACGAATTTTTAAGTAACCTGTTTTGGTGCAAGGAATACACCGGTTTCGATTGGATAATTAATTTAATTCATGAACAATTACAAACATGGTAAATGGTCTGTATTTGTACAGCTCCTTTCTAGTTATTTCAACTACTCAAAGCGCTTTACATGACATCCTCATTCACCCATTCACACATCATTCATACAGGAGGAATGTCATTTGGAGTTCTTTCATACTCATTCACACACTGAAGCCAGCAAGGCTTCAGGAGCAAGTTGGGGTTCAGTGTCTTGCCCAAGGACACTTTGACATGTTGACCCATAGGAGCTGGGGATCGAACCCCCGACCTTCTGATTGAGGGACGACCCCCTCTACCACTGAGTCATGGCCACCCTTAACATGTGGCCAACTCCACGGGTACAGGTGGATGTACACAAAATGCAAGGCGAATGGATTGCACGTCAAGAAAGAAAACATATACGTTAAATTCTACAAGAACTAGATCCACACAGTGTTGCCTAATTTTATTTGGCACTTGGACTCTTATGACAAACAACATGAAGTAGGCTAAAAGATCTCAAAAAACACAACACATCATGCCCCAATTCAAGAACAGATGAGAAACAAAGTCATTGACATCTATCAGTCTGGAAAGGGTTACAAATCCATTTCTAAGGCTTTAGGACTCCAGCGAACCACAGTGAGAGCCATTATCCACAAATGGAGAAAACATGGAGCAGTGGTGAACCTTCCCAGGAGTGGACGGCCTACCAAAGGCCTCACTTGCCTCAGTTAAGGTCAGTGTTCATGATTCAACGAGAAGAAAGAGACTGGGCAAAAATGGCCTCCATGGCAGAGTTCCAAGGCGAAAACCACTGCTGAACACAAAGGCCCGTCTCACATTTGCCAAAAACTATCTTGATGATCCCCAAGACTTTTGGGAAAACATTCTGTGGACTGACGAGACAAAAGTGAAACCTTTTGGAAGGTGTGCGTCCTGTTACATCTGGCGTAAAACTAACACAGCATTTCAGAAAAAGAACATCATACCAACAGTCAAACATGGTGGTGGTAGTGTGATGGTCTGGGGCTGCTTTGCTGCTTCAGGACCTGGACGACTTGCCGTAATTGATGGAACCATGACTTCTGCTCTCTACCAGAAAATCCTGAAAGTGAATGTCCGGCCATCAGTTTGTGATGTTAAGCTCAAGCGCACTTGGGTTATGCAGCAGGACAATGATCCAAAGCACACCAGCAAGTCCACCTAAATGAAGGTTTTGGAGTGGCCTAGTCAAAGTCCGGACTTAAATCCGATTGATGCTGTGGCATGACCTTAAACAGGCCATTCATGCTCGAAATCCCTCCAATGTGGCTGAATTAAAACAATTCTGCAAAGAAGAGCGGGCCAAATTTCCTCCATCGAAAGTGTCTTGGGGAGATGCTTGCTCATGTGGGGATTCTTGAATCCTTAATTCCGAAACATAAGGGGGAAAACAAAAACCTGACGAGCCCCCAATTTATGTTACACCGGCCTAGGGGAAGCCTGAGCGTAACACAAAGCCACTCCCAAAGATGACCCGTGCCACAGCAGATGCAGGCCAAACAGAATCCATTTATTATCAGGTAGTTCTCAGCTGTCTCCCTAACAAAACAGGAGAAAAAAAGAAAAGGCTTCTGTCACCTACATCTACCTGGGACTGCTTTTATTCTACATTTACAATGATCACAATAGAGAGTAACAACATATGTTCATTGCTATTTTCAAAGGTTTTGGTTCATTACCCCCTAGTGATCGATATTACTTTAATGTTGCCTGAGGAGTGCAGATTTAGCTTGCTAACTGCTAATTCAACATCTAACATCAGCCTCCCTTGGTTTATCTTCCTAGCATTGAATGAAAGATCATCCAAATGGCATTGAAGTTGAAAGAAAGAAATTGTAACAAGTCAATCAATCAATCAGTCTTTATTTATATAGCGCTAATTCATAGAAGCATTTACCTCTGCATTATAACAACACTGAAATGAACTAAAATGTAAATCTGGAACATATTGCTGTAGTTGAGTGGTGTTGAGTGTTAAAAAGTTTACATAACAGATTGTAACTTTTGGGCTTTAGCATGGTGCTAGAGATTATGATTATGATATTTCTCACATGTGATTCATTTCAGCAGCTGTACCAAATCTGTGAAGGATTTAAATGGCCAAATACTCTGTACTATATTTATTTTGCCTCAATCATTTCTGCTTTGTAATTGGATAGGGATGGGTAAAAACAACCACAGAAGGCAATGGCCTGAATTGAGGACAGTTTCCAGTCAAAATATCATTTGTAAACTGAAGTATACATCTCCCTTTATATTGAATAATTCTATCAAATATCACCAGAATTGCAATAAGTGTGTTGATAATGTACCACGATATAAAATTTTGTCATATATTGCTGTGTTGAATATGTTGTCACATTTGGATATTCTGCTATGAACTTAAGTAGTGGACAAAAGGAAGCTCTGACTTTTTAACGAAAAGCAAATGCTTCTATATCAAAACAAATGAATATGACGACGATCAGCACGGCTTTGGAGGAACGATTTGTCTCTTATGTATTGTCACAACTTTGGCACTGATTAATTTAATAAACAAAGTTGTAGTGTAGGCTACATAACGTAGCCAGCAACAAAGAATAACCATGAACGTCACAAAGTAGTTTGTCCATGATGAAGACTATGAACATATTGTGAAACCTTAAATTGGTTAACTTGTGGGGACCTCTGCTGGTCATTGTAAACAACTCTACTTGGGAAGGAGCATACCAGCTGTCTCCAGGCTATTGATTCCTGCTATGCAAATAAAATAATAAAAAAATCACTTTTCGGATAAGATGTTTCATGTCTAAATGTCTGTTACTATGACAGAGATCCTGTGCTTGTTCTATATTACACTTTTTTTGAATGGCCATTCAAATCCTCTAGGCTTTTACTTTGAATTTGCAACACTTCACTTACTCTTCCGGTCTGCCCACCGGCAAAATTGGACATTTTTGGTTTTGAAACAAAAAAACCCCCAAAAACCACATGACCACATTTTTTGATTATGACACCAAGAATAGTTTTCCATTTTGGTTTTGAAACAAAAAAACGAATTACGTTTCTTTTTCATTTTTGAATTACAAATTAATTACAGGTTATCTGATGACAACAGGACCTCACAGTGGCTATATCCAATTCTTATATACAGTCTACGGTTTTCCAGCATTTGTAATTGACTTCACCTGCTCCTACTTTGTGTCCCCTGTTTTCATTCCCCTGATTTGTCAGTCACTACTTTTACTTGGCCGAGTACTATGTTCCTGTCAGTACATCTCAGTTCTTTGCTGGTGTCTCTTCTAGTGTTTCACCTTTGTGTTTTTTGAAACTGTCTGGATTTATACCTGTACCTGCCTCCCTACATTGTAAAATATGTTCTATTAAAATCTTTGAAGATCTGCATCTATCTGTGTTGATGTACTGATTTCCACCAACCTGCCAGCTTCCCACGTTCTTATTCTTGCCTCGCATCCATCCTAGAGACTCAGGTGGTGCCTTTTTTCGCCTTCTGCATGAAGACGACCCATATCTAGCTGAACATTCGATGGAGGTTTGCTGGGAGGTTACGGTACATGAGTTCCAGTGGTCACCTTTTGAAGGAACTCATCTGGCCATCTTCATGGTGAGCCATGGAGGCCCCAGAAGAATGTATGGTTGCCATGGCTTCGACGCCACTGGCTATCTCAGCTGCCCAGTGCCCCACAATTGCAGTGACCCCCTGTTCCTGCCGACCTGCAGTGATCCCATTCCCATAGAGCTGCTGTGATCCCCTGTTACTTTTCCTGCTGAGAGGCAGTGATCCTCTGTCTCTGCTCCCGCTGAGCTGTTGTGATCTCATGTTCCTGTTGCTGCGATCTGTTTGTGCAGATCTCTAGAGTGTTCTTACCCGCGTCGCCAGTCCCCAGACCTGCTCCACCCTTTAGTTCTGCAACCTGGTCTCCTGTGTTCTGGCTGTCCTGAGTGGCTCCATCTGCGTCACCAGCATCCAGGCCATCAACCAGGCTATCCACCTGAGGTTTCCTGCTCACCCAATATCTAGCCCCCAGGCCATCTGTCTGAGGTCTCCTGTTCTGCCACTGTCCAGACTCTATGCCATCTGCCTGAGGTCCCCGACTCCACCTTTCTACTCCCAAGACATCCGCCACCTGACATCTACCAAAATTGTATTCTACCAAGATGACAACACGTATTTGAGTAAATAACCTTATCTCATCATTCTCATCGTTCCAGAACACCGACCCCCCACACAGTTCAACTCTCTATATTCAACATTAACAAAATTAAACTGACAACATTATAAAAAACATCTCAGAGGTCTTGATGCACCAAGCTTCTACAGCTACTTCCTGGTCAACCATTTGCCATTTATAACAAAATGATTCCAGAACAAGGCTATCCCTGAAATATCGAACAACAATAAAAAGAACTACCTATTTCAACCCGTCCATTTATCAGCACATCCATAAAACACCATAGCCGTTCTAAGAATATCGCCATAGCTGCAGTTCTGAAGCTCAGAAAAGCTCATGCACTTAACAGACACACCTTGTAAATATGAAATAATCCGGATATCTTTCAGGGAAAAAAAAAACTTGGATTGGATCTTTGTCTTTCCAGGTGGTCAAAGTTCAGTGTTATAATCTTCAAGGCATAATTCAAAATTCAGCTTTAATTCCTTTTTTAAGAACTGACTCAAGTGCAGAATAGACCACAAATCTTTTGTTTCCATACCTACAACTCATATCAGTCATAACACCTAAGGTCAACTTAAAGCAAGGCAATATTCAGACATCTGCAACACAACACCTAATAAAACCCTTTCCAAGTTGTACAGACTTATTGACACTGACATTACATATTCTCTCCCTATTGCAAAATGAATGAACAGTTACTCCTGAACCAAAATCTGCACAAACACATTCTCAGTGACAAGTAACCCAACGTCCAACTCACGCAGTAAAATATCAACCACAGAAACACACTTCACACTCAAAATAATGCACCAAACGCGTCTCTCAGATTTAAGACTCCAAACATGTTAGACAATTACATCCAATCTGACACTACCCAACCATACAACACTCCATACTGAACTGCCGCTGATGGTAACAATGACAATTTATTATTATTACTGTAACCCTTTCATGCATAGAGTTCACTACAGTGTGCAGCTCTTCAAAAGCTGTTAAAAAATAGGTGACATCAAGTAACATCTAAGGAGTCATCCAAGTATTGATTTTATATTGGGAGGAAATTATGATTAATCACATGTCCTCTGAATTGCACATCATGCATCACTGGCTAGATTTCAACTACTGGACATGTAAATATATCTTTATAAAATAGTAAGTTCAAACCTGGTTTTTCACACCTAAAGATGTAAGATTCTACCGCTGCAAATGACCACTACTTTAGCTATTGTCAACACGCGTGTGGTAAATGGTCTGTATTTGTATAGAGTCTTTCTAGTCATTTCGACTACTCAGAGCGCTTTTACATCACATCCTCATTCACCCATTCACACATCATGCAAGAAGAATCTAAGTTGGAGGAGATTATTCATTCACACGCATTCACACACTGACGCTGTGCCTCAGGAGCAAGTTGGGATTCAGTCTCTTGCCCAAGGACACTTCGACATGCTGACTTTATTCAAATCAAAACCATAATTTCACATCGTTTGGTGTTATTTGTTTATTATTATGTTATCATTATTTTTTTATCCATAGCAAATCTGAAAGTAATGGAAGACAAGGCAGTTATGAGAGGTGTGGATGCTGCTGCTATTTGACCTTGACATACTGAGAGGACATTCAAACAAATCAGAGTAAAGATACACGACACCACCGACACCCTGGGATCTCTTCATGAACTATTTATTTAAATACAATCATTTAGCATGAAAAGTAACACATAGATTAGAAGCCTATAGGACATGGTTTTACTTACTTAGTTACTTTATTTGACTTAAAAGTGAAGTGTCCGAGCAGCACTGAACGCAACATCCCTGCCCACATTGCAGTTTCAACGTCTGCCCACCAGAGGTCAGTGAAGCTCTACGTACTGACGTGGCGTCAGGCCGTCAGTGACGCTGCTGGCCACCAGGTGAGCGTCTTGACACGCCAACAGCTGGATTTTTTTTTTTTTTTTTTTTATCAAGCGCATTCTGTTTACTCAACAGTGTGTCTGTCACCGTATCCTCTCTGTACTGCCACACACCACGTTTTCATTCACTCTCAGCTGGCAGAATATTCTCGGTCTCGTCGGTCTTGAAAAGGCGACTGTCTCCCCGAAGACTTTTCATCAGTGATTTATGAGAAGTTGATCCAGCCGATCCTGACTCTCAGGCATCCCGCTCTCAGCACAGTGTTATCCGGGCAGATGAGCGCTGACTGGACGAAGAACCTGTTGTAATCCGCCTCTCGTGCTGTTTGTACGGGCCTTCCTTCCTTCCATCCTAGTCTGCGTGCTCTGTGGAGGTTTGTGAACCGGGTTGAACTGCTCTTGTGTTTCCACAGTCTGCAGTATTTGGATCGACGTGTTCCGTGTAATTCCACTCCTGCAGGTAGTGAAAAGCGGAACTGTCATAAATAAGTGAAAGAAGAGAGAAAAAGGAGAAGAAAACGAGAAAAAAAAAAGCAGAACAGTACATATAATTAGGACACAACAGGTTATTATTTTATGGTAATTACGGTGGCAAATGAATTTGTATTACACTACTGTTGCGTCATGTTGACTCTCATGTTTGAACATTTATTTAACACATATTAAGAAGCAGCGGGGGGAGATCTGGAGTCTTTATCGTCCTGCTGAATGAACTTTTCTTTTCGCCCTCTTTAGTCTTTAGGTAACACCCATAACATCAAGACTGAGCTTTAACAGCAGTGACAGAGGATTAGACATCTGTCAAACTCAGCCAATAGAATATAGACTGGAGAGACACTGAAAACACACCGGGCGGGTATTAATTCCAAATTAAATTCCAAATGAAACCATATGGAAGCAGGAAAACGCCTCTAAAGCGTCACGGATAGCATGAAAAAAAGATCAATGTGGGATTCATTTTCGCAGTAAGGAGCACATCAGGAGAAGGCAACCATTTTATTTCATTTTATTTGATCAATTTTGAAAATAAAATGTATTGAGTGTGTTGAATAGGACTGTAAACAGCTCTTATATCAGCTGGGACAGAGCATCATCCTCTCATCTGAAGCTCAAGCTGCGTCTCGCTGCTGTCCGATGAAAAGCATCCATGTCTTGAGAATATTAGAGAATAAGCTGTCAGGTTCGGCCCCTCTGAAAATTACGACAAATTTTTCCCGAAAAAGAAAAAGTTCCCTGGTCTGTTCATGCAGACGCAGAATCATTATCCCCACAGTCCCTCTGATGAGGCTTTAACACGTGTATAAGGTTGGATGCTGACAAATATCTTCTGTTACAATAATATAGTTACTAGTTTTTTTTGGTATAAATAAATAAGAAGTGACATTTAAGGAGAACGTGTTAGTGTTTTTCTGTCAGCTACCTGAGAGAAGTTTTGAATTTATTTTATTTTTCTCTTATTTGGTTAAACAAAAAAAAAATCCTTTTTACTCTTTCTGTCAAACGCAAATTTAACTATCACCAGTTCATTTGGAATGTTTTAGCTTTGAGCCAATAATGAAAGATGATGCACTGATAATTATTGTCCTATTCATTTTTTTGGATCCATTTTGCCCACTAAAGAGAATAAAGCCTTAGTCAGCCAGTCAGGCTCTTTTCTCTCTGTCAGCTCTCTGAAGGGTGGCAATGGGCTCCAAATGACGTTCTACTGTAGTTTACAATTTTGATTTATTATTTACTATTTCCATCCTCCTTATCATACCTCAGGTAGTTGTTGAGCCTTTCACTGCTGAGTGTGATTTAATTCAAACCCATTTAACTCATTATATCCCTGTACATCATTTCACTTTCAACATTCAACACTATTTGCTCATTTTTATCTGTGTAGACTTTTTTTTTGTTTTTGTTTTGTTTTGTCTTGTAATTTGACCTTGTTGTAGTTGTTGCCTTGCTCATTATCGACCAGAGCTTTCTTTACCAAAATAATCTTTAGGTTTAGATGATATTAATGCCATTGTAAATCTATGGGCTTAAATCCTCTGATGCTAAAGATGCCTTTTCTAGGTTATTAGTGTAACAGATAATACACACGTTAAATAAAGTGAATGAGATGCATTTATTATGAAGTTTACTGTATTATAAAAACACTTTTTTTTCCCTTTGGTAAGTGGACCTGGCATATGAACCATAATAATGACCAAATATAGAAACAGTGCTGAGGGAAATGCCACAATACTGCTACCACAATCACTGCCTGCTATTTGGTTACAGTGTGACAGTTTCACTGAGCTCTACTGATGTCAAAAGTTAGAATCACAATGACTCTAAGATTCTAGTTATTTTCAAAAGCATTTTATTAGCCTATGATATATGAGATGTTTCAAACACCATAAAAGGATCAAGTCAAATCACCAAATTAAATTATTTTCACTGATTGATGAACAACAATTACAGGAGATTTCTAATACTGATTAATAATTTCAAGTTTTAGGTATGAAGCCACTGATGCAAAGAAAAAAACATAAACATAAACCTCAGCCATTATTTGAGTTTGCAGTGTATATATCTCTCAACTTGTCTGTCTCTGTGTTCCTGCCCTGTGATTGACTGGCGACCCGTCCAGTAGGCTACTCTAAACAATTAATGGATGAATGTCTCTCAACTTATAACTTTCCAACTTTTCCAGCAGCAGTCGTTGTCTAGTTAGCAGCTTGTGTATTTTAAGGCATTTCAATCAGTCTGAGAGATACAATGACAATACACTGTGCCTTTAAATTTTCTTTGGTGTCTCATTGAACTCTCCACTGTACCACATTGTGCAGGCTTTATTCCAGTGGCTATTTATTACACAGCAGCAACGAAGGTTAACAATAAGACGATATGGTATCGAACAATATTGATTGTTGCTAACGCCACTGTCATAGTAGTAATTATGTAAGAATAGTTGATCTTTTTTTGTAAGTAGCAACAGAGACAGGGTGACTAACAGACTGCTGTTTGCTGTTGCAGGCAGCAGCCATTATTGTATCTGCATGTGCTGAACAAATGGAGCATCTGCCCTTGGAGATATAATCCTCCAACATGTTTAATCTCCTCTATGCTAAACTGATGGCAGTCGTACAATGGTTAAGGACATTTGCTGGGTTTAAAGTCCAGCTGAAATCATGTTTAGGCATCCCTTTTTGCTGTGAAAAATAATGTTATTGCTGAAATTGGTGAAATATCAGAAATGCTCCCTGTGCTCTCAGTGACTGGAGCAGCATGTAAATGTTTGATGACATCAGCTGGCAGGCTGAGCCCCAGCAGGAGAATTAGAGACAAAGTAAACAAGCTTGTGATGTAGTTTTCCACCCATGGGTGGGCATTGTGTTGTTGCAGTGGTGTTGAGGACTTATCCAGCTTCAAAACAGACCAAAGTGATACTTGAGTTGTGTAGCAGGTTGCTGTCTGGCTGTTGGTCAGTGTGGTGATTGAACTGACCTTACTGCTTTATGCAAATATGATTTCTAATGACGCAATTTAATTGGCTGTATAAAAACACGTTCTTCATTGACAAAGAAAATTCACTAACCGTGTTCATAATAATTATTGTGCAGACCAACATGAAAAACAAAACAAAGTAAATTTAAAAAAATCAATGTATGTGTTTTGTGTCCAAGAGTAGTACTGTATGTATTTCATTATATTATATTATAATATATTATTATTTAAAATATGAATGAATGAATTGACTTAGATGGTAAATACCAAACAGAATTTAAAATATTGTTTCTATCTGGTTTAGACACAAAGAAAACCTTCACCTGTGAGCCTCCTGACTGTAACAACACTGCTAATAGGACTGTGCCAAACCAGGATTACTAAATCAGGTGGATTAATCAGGCCCCACTGGATTGGATTTCTTCAATTAAAAAAAACTGTCAAAGTCTTTCTCTGGCATTACAAATAAAAAAAATCACAGGAACACTAATCTACTACAAATTTCTTAGTAAACCATTGATTGGTTTGATGAGGTAAGTCATTCCTAAAATTGAATTATACTTATTGTTTCAGGGTGTAAAACAAGTGCAGGGGCAGAGTAATTGGCTATGGTGGTTGTTTTTTCTCTCTCGTTTTGATTGACTACGGTGCAATCCAAGAACATAAGTGACAGTGGTCACAGATGGGAAACAGGTGGACGTTGTTAGTCGAAATGCTTCCAGTTAAAGAGGAATTCAGGCCTGAACTGAAAGGCTTTGTTTCATTGACCTCTTCAAAGAGATTGTAAGAAATTGAAACATTATAACACACTGATCTCAGGTTTCAGAGCGGGAGTGATAATGCTATCTCCTGTTTACATTAGGCAATGCTGCTGTGTTGGGTGTGCCAAACTGATAGATACTGAACATAAGTCACAATAGAAAATAGAATAGAAAAAATTGGAGAAATTCACAAGCTATAAATGCAATACTGAGTAACTGAGAACACCATGATAACAGGCTTTAGGGAAATGTATAAGTACAGGATTAGTGAAATTAGAAATTAGAAAAAGAAATGTGTTGAAGTCAGTAAACCCTACATAATACTTATACATCCCTATGGGCTTTGAAATTGAATTTGAAATTGAAATGATAAACCAAGTGAAAGTAGTGTGCAGGGAAATTTGTGCAGAAACATAATACAACGTCATCCGACAAGATGTTATATTGGCCAGTTCCATATGTCTAAGTGCACATGGTGGTGGATAAAAATCATTGTCACTGTGACCTCCGCGATATGCAGTGAAGTATGTGTACAGAGTACATTCAGATGGAAGGATGCATCAAACACAGGACTTTCACAGAGGGTGCTGTTCGTGTCCTGTATGAAACCAAAAGTCAGCCTAGAGTTATTTTAAGTGAGGATCTGAATCCAGGAGAACACTGTTAAGTGTCCTGTGTGAAACCAAAAGTCAACGTAGAGTTATTACAACTTATGTAAGTTACAGCGTCTATGTAACCAAACTTTAACGTAACGTTATGTCGTGTGCATAGCGTAACTTTACTCCCTTAACTAACGTACTTATTTGAACCGAAACCATGATCTTTTCTTAAATGTAATGAATTGGGTTTTGTCCCTAGACCTAATCAAGTAGTTTGGGTGCCTAAACCTAACCAAACAGCAACACACTGACAACATTACTGAAAATTTCCCCCTATGGGGGATCAAATAAAGAAAAGTCTAAAGTCTATTAACTTAAGTGATGTAAGTAACATAAGTTGTTTGGTTGCTTGTGGCAGACCCCCATCTGTCTTACAGAGGGTGATGGTAAGCATTAGAATAGGACTTAATCTGTCATTTTAATATGAGGAGGTGTTGTTAAAATCCTATCTCATAGTACAGTAAACCACTAAGGAGTGTTTTGTCTGCGAAGACTTTAAATATATGCATCATATGTCATGTCAGGTAGCAACATGCCCACGACCACCCAGCCTCAGAGCCCACATCTAGGTCGGTTAGATTGATGTATAGCAACAACGTCTCCCAGAAATTATGCTTGTATTTCTACTATTTGTTTTCCCAATAATATTGTGATGAGACGTGATCATTGCATTGATTATTTTCACAGGTACCATCAAGACTTTTCCACAATAATGAGCATACTTAGGATCTCCACAAAAAAAGGGATTTATTTTTGTACAAATAACTGTAAACGTATCTGTGAAATCAGGTTAGATAGATTCCTGGGTAGGATACATATGGTATTTTGACATCCAGATATACTGTATGGAAAAAGAATCCCTTACACTGTTTGATCACATCTTAAGACTGTTGGATCATGTCTGACCACTCATGATTAATAGAAGTATATGGCTTATCATCCCATAACTATTGGATTTATTAATGACAACATAGTCTGAACTGTTGAGGCCTTTGCTGATTTTTGAGTTGCGATTTTAACTTGATGAAGTTTATAGTCAACACAGGTCTGCTGCAGGAGGTGGAGCAGTTAGCAGCTGCAGTGGAGGTGGGTGGGTGAGGTGGGTTGAACTCATTCCATTGATTGGCGCTTGACTGGAAGTTGGAAGCTAGGAGATCACCTCTCATCTTGTTAATGATGCTAATTGACACTGGTTCAACACTGACAGGCAGAATGATCAACCCCCGGCCTGCTTGTTGTTCTTCCAATGAACCAATGATCACTTATTATTTATATTGTCAGTTATAGTTACTCCATCTGCACTACATCTACATATAACACATATGACTTCAGTAGAGCAGCAGCACTTTGGTTTTTCAGAAATCCAGAATACTCAATTCAATTCACTTAGACCACTAATTGTAGAATAATTATGAATATTCAAGTTATACACAAGATTAGATCAAACAGGTTGTAATGCTGTGGGGAAATGCAGCTGTAAATAATATTTAAATAGCAAAGAAAAAAATAATAATAAGCAATGTGGCTTTTCTGCATGTTTATTAGAATTTATGAAAGGCAGTCAGGAGTAGGAATGAGAGTACCGCAGGAGAAGCATATTCATGCACACCCTACATACAAAAGAAACAAAAATATATGCCCATCAGTCCATCCAACCATTACTATAACCAGAGTGTGAACTAAAACGTGTTTTCTGGGGGAGCTTGTTTTATCACAATTGTAATTGTACAATTCATTGGGATTAGCCCTGGGCATGCAGACTGAGTGAGACTAAGACCGTTTTTTGGTTTCAGATCTTTGAGTTTATGATGTAACACCACACCTTGATGGTGAAAAATAGCACACATGCCAATGTTTGTATTGGAATTAATTAGCTATGAATCACCCTCATGCATGAATCACACTTCTAGAAAATGTCATGCATGATCCATAATAATGAAGATATAGAAAAATAGAAATGCATGGTAAAAATAACATATTGGAAATGTTTTAGAGACTCACAAATCATGTTATCTGGGGTGCTCATGTCTTACTAAGGATAACCAAACTCCCCCTGGCTCCCATGGAGTTTGAACTGTGGCTATACCGGATTATACTTTGAGTTGTGCGAGACTGGAGCTGACATGTCCAGCTGACATGAGTTAAAAATGATCATTTCTGAATTCCTTTATAACCATCTTCAGAGCGTGTTATCTATTATTATCAGCCTAAATGGAATCAACATGAATTGGACACTAGACTGCCTTGATAGTAATGTGAAAAAGTTAATCAATACAATAACAGCAGTCTTAATTACAATCTTTATTAACCATAATCACAATGGTTCCTTAACCTTAAACATCCCATTATTTGCACATGTAAATATTGGAGCATTTTAAATATCTAAATATGTTCAGCTTGTCAATTCAAATGTCATTTCATTATCAAGTAAATGAGGAATGCAGAAAAACTATAGCAAAGACCCAGATTTACCTCTTTGGTATTATGTAATACATCTATTGTGTACAATCAATTTTTACATAACTTACAGACTCTATCTTGTTTTAACACTAAACATACTTCTCATCACTTACTCTAGGGCTTCCCCCAACCTAAAGAGAAACCATTCTTCATGTGCACTAAGCTTCTGCTTGAGGAAACTTGAAGACATCACTTAAAGGTGGCAAAATGACAATCTGACAGATGCCCTGTTTAGACTACTGGCCTGTATGGACTGATACACATGCGTTTCCTTAACAGGCAGAAGATACAGTTACTAATGGACCTCTGTCAGGTAAGTGGTTTAGCAAAGACCAAGGAGATAGTTGCCATGACAACAGGCATAAATTAAACCCCTTAAATGATTGGTGTGTGTGCGTGTGTGTATGTGTGTGTGTGTGTGTGTCGGGAGGGGGGTGGAGGGATGGGGGTGTCCTTGTCCTTTATGCCCTACTTGTTTCCCCTCTAAAAGGTATAAAATTTATGACAGTCTAACAGAGGAAGTAACTTTTAAAACAACATTTGACGTTTAGGTCTCGGATAGTGTATAAAGATGCCAAGACTGACAAATTGAGAAAACAGTCAGTGCAGACCTTGAGGAAGGCCTCTAACATGGCACAGCTCTCTCTGTCATTTTTTATCTTAACAAACACTGTTAGAGCTCAAGAGCCCTTTAGAAACAGCAACAGATAAAATAGGAAGTTCTGAGAACAGTGGAAATAGCTCTCAATATCAAGTCCATGCTGCCTGCCAGAAGGGCAAATAGCATTTTGTCAGAGAGAAGAGAACATTGTTTACATGAAAGCTGTCAGCCATTGGTGTTAATTATCTTTCAGGCAGCAGGATGTGCATGTTTGAATGTGTGAATGTGGTGAGGTGTTTCTTACAATGTCAACATGGAGTTAAATCTCTCCACGTTTGGGAGAAACTTTGAGAGAATTTACAGTACAGTACAGTAGCTATTACAGAAAACGAAAAAATAACAAAGGCCAGTCAAAACAAACGGGTCTTAACATTTCCATCTCTGCTTGTGACAATCTGGGCCGGTTCTTTGCGATGTTTCTCAGCTGGAAAAAACAAGGGCGATTCATAGAGTTGACTTTGACTTTCCAGAGAAAGAGCCTGGTCCATTGTAACCTAGATTTCGTAAGTGCATGTTTCATCTTTATGGGTCCAGATTGATGGATATTCTGCTGTTTTTTCATATTTGGGGGAGATTTCTAGATAATTACCCCAAATCTTTTTTGCCATGTGCAATATAGTTGTGTAATTACGTAGTATCACAAGTATTTACATTTCCACACTCATAATAGCACTCACCTCATGCTTTAAATAATGTCTGTAACAAATGTGTAGCGACTTCATTTAAAAACTGATGTGTAGAGTGCCATTCAGCTGACACTTGTTTTTCTAATCCATAATTCTTCAAGGAAACCCTGGGCTATTTTCAAATACTTAGGAAAAATAATAAAAAAGATAATTCAATGTTTTGTGTACTTATTAGCTAATTGCGACTACTCAAACAACTATTTACAGTTTTGATGAATGAAATCGCTGTGTGAAACGAGCAGATATTAAGTGGTAAACTGTGCACAAAGCACGGCAATATTCCAAAACAACAAGCAACAACTACATTAACAATAGTATCTATATTAATGATAATAGGAATACGACTGATCATGAGCAATGTGACAGTGAATAACATGACAATAATGAATATATGAATAATAATAATACACAAATAATGAATGAACCAGAGCTGAAGCAGAGCATGCTTGCTCAACCTTTGTTAAAAGAGAAACTGAAATCATGGTTGAAAAAGCTATAAAAAGGACAGCCTCTGGAACCAGCTAATGAAACTGGAGTCTAAAGCGTACTCTAGGGCAATGGACATTGCAGCAATGCTCCATGACTCCAGAATTGTATACCATTCTAAAATGTACTCTAATTAGCTGTCACTGCCCGCACCCAGTTGGCCACATAATGTCCCTTTTGTTCCACTACAACAAGACAGAAAGCAAAATTCCATTCACACAGTTGAGGATGGCTTGAAGATCACTCTAACTTATCAAGCACTATAGTACATGCTACTCCAGAGTGCATAGTATACAATCAGCCAGCTGCCCACTATTACCCTTAGATCCATCCACACAGTTTCTCATCCATGAAAGGACCTCAGAATTAAAACACCATAGTCATCTGATCCTGACCACACTGGTATAAACAACTTTGCTATTTGGATGGGTCATTGTGAGGTTGTGACCTCTTGGAATATCAAGTCTGATGACTGCAAGGACTGGCAATAAAGATCCTCTCAATTTGAGAGAGCTTGGCGATCCTTTAAGAAAGTTAGAGTCAGCAAAACTGGAGGGTTATTTGCTTCGGCCGCCCACTTGGATACATCTTGTGGTATCCAAGTGGAAAACTGCCATACCTTCTCCAAGAGAAATGGATAACACAAGGCAGTTTGCGCAAGCTGCAAAAACAAGCCCAGTTCTCACTGTTTTCATTCTTCACTGATTTCTTATGTAGAGAGGCCTGTACTCATAATGACACTTCATGACAATTCACACTCATCTAAAGGGCCAAGTCTCATCTCACAAAACAGAGATCATGCCAGTACTCTGCCACCAAGTATATAGAGGCCACCAGCAGTAACATGGATGTCGACAGGCAGTGCCTGATTCACAAACACCCCTATCTCCTCAAGCGATGGAGAGAATTGGATTTGTTTCACAATGCTCCTCAACTAATCATGTGGCTAAAGACTGCAAAATAACTATTCACTCTAAAGTATGTAACGGCAATAGACATGTCACAGCCCGTCAAAGACCCTGACTGAGCAAGGCGGGGAGAAAAGGGAAGAGGCTTCTCTTGGCATAATCTCCAACTGCACAGAAGAGTGTTTTGACGCCACTAACTTCCTCTACTGCTTTAAAATCTGCCTCATAAAGGTGCATCCAAAAGGACAACCAGATCAACGGATGAGAGCCCATGTTGTACTGAAAGACCAGAGTAATAGATCTCTCACTGAGTCGGAGTTGTTTGACCCGTTCAACCATGAGGGTGCAGATTCTTCCTTCTTCTTCAATGCAACCTTCTTCTGAGGCTGCTGAACACCACTCTCACCTTAAGCCTATTGCTCATCTCACCCCTGAACTGACCCAGATGCACAGTTTCTCCTTGCCTGGACTGTCTTGTAAGTCCACAAGATATCACCATAATGGGCCAAAATGCACCTTATGACCAAAGACTTGACCTGAGCTGGGTTGTAGTCTGTCTGGATGCACCTCATAAGCCTAAAGGAGTAAGCACATACCAGACATATGCTCCAGAGAATTCACAGTCACTTCAGAAACTACCTCATTCTGAAAGAGTCACAGTAACAATAAGTGCAAAATCTCTCAGCTCTCAAAAACTTTAGTGCTTTAATTACTCTGACAGGTTCAGAATGCCGGTGATTGTTCACTGGAAAGTAAGATATTTGAAAGAACAGAGGATAACAACAAGGCCGCCCCATTAACTGAGGACATAAAGTTCATTCAGTTGATGGACAAGGAGATGTTCATAGATGATGCTAACAATTGTATGGCTCCCTTTCCTTATGGCCACACCTCCAAAGCCATGCCTCTCCAACAATAGAGAAGAAACTCTAATCTGCTTCACCAGCCTCTGCTGTGCTCTTGAAAGGAAGCCTAAAATACAGAGCTATTTTCTAGCTTTTATGCAAAAAATCTTCCACTCCTACATGATGGAGAAGAAAGCCTGTACCTTGTCAGTTTCAATATGTACCAGCCAGACAAGCCTGATGAAATCCGAGTCATATTTGACTGCAGTGCTTCACGTCTTGGAATCTCATTAAACAATGTGCTATTGACAGGACCAGACTTAAACAACTTGCTGGGAGTACTAATGTGGTTTGGGTGTGAGCACGTAGCCATTGCAGTAGATACTGAACAAATGTTCCAAAGCTTCACTCTCTGGGAGGACACAGGAACTTTCTCAAGTTCCTGTAGACAATGGGCCTCATTCACTAATATGTTTGTTGAAATGTTTGTAGTTTGCGCACAAAAGAAGTGCACAAGCAAAATCATCATCAGAGTCATGACATGTTGACATTATGTGTGTTCTTTTTGCAATTAACAAGCACAATACAGTCAGTATAACATTTTAATTTCATTCAAATGAAAAGAGTGATGCAAACAAAACTTCAAATTTTAATTGTAGGCCCAGATGATGCTGGTGTGTAGGATGAAGTGCCCCCGACATGAGCCATTACAATGTTGTGAAGGAATGGCAAATGGGGTAACCAGCTGTATTTCCAGCGTAGACCTTCGTGGAAGAATTGTGGCCAAAATGCCAAACCTCTGACGTGGAAACATGGCCAAGCGACTCAATGATACATGAAAACATAGGAACTGGGATGCAGAAAATAGCAGCAGGTGATCTGGACTGATGTCAAACTATTTTGAAGTCAAAATTTTTTAATATTTGGCTGTAGGAGAAGGCAGTTTGTTTACCGAAGGGCTGAAGAACGGTTCAATAATGAGCATCTGTAGGCAACAGTGAAGCATGGTGGAGGTTCCTTGCAAGTTTGGGGCTGCATTTTTGCAAACGGAGTTGGGGATTTGGTCAGGATTAATGGTGTCCTCAATGCTGAGAAATACAGGCAGATAATTATCCATCATGCAATACCATCACAGAGGCATCTGATTGGCCCCAAATGTGTTCTGCTGCAGGACAACAACCCCAAACATACAGCCAATGTCATTAGGGACTACCTTCAGTGTAAAGAAGAACAAAGCATCCTGGAAGTGATGGTATGAACCCCACAGAGCCCTGAACTCAGCGTCATTGAGTCTGTCTGGGATTACATGAAGAGACATCCTACATCCCACAGAAGATCTGTGGATGTACGTTAGCTCTCCAAGATGTCTGGAACAACCTACCTGCTGAGTTTCTTCAAGAACTGTAGGCAAGTGTATCTAGAATAATTGATGCTGTTTTGAGGGCAAAGGATGATCACATCAAATATTGATTCAATGTAGATTTTTCTTCTTTTCACTCACTTTGCATTTTTTAAGTTTCTAAAAGTATACAATAAAATTATATCACACCTGTCTAAAACTGTCAGACCTGCCTAACACTTTTGCACAGTACTGTATGTGCCATTTCATGACAGTGGAAATTGGTAGGTTTGATAGCCTGTTCGACCCACTTGATCTTGTGGCTCCTATTAACATCCATGGGAAGCTCCTACCACAACAGCTCACCATCAACACCAGCAACTAGACTGCTCAGCTCCCAGCTAAAAAGGCTAAATGGATTGGAAGGTTTTGCTGCAATATCTAGAACAAGCCTTCAAGCCTACACCAAATGCCCCCCCTCTTCTGCTCAATATACAGAGATTCGTTCCTTTTCAGGTGCTTCCATAAAGGTTGTTGCTGCTGTGGCATTCCCCAAAGTGATGGATATTGAAGGAGAAAGACATGTTGGCTTCATCATTGGGATCCACGCCCCCCCGTCTGTCTGTCTGTCATGTCATACTGTTCCCAGACTTGAGTTAGGTGCTGCTCTTCTGACAATGGAGATTGCTGAGCTGGTTGTAAGGGACATCAACCCTGACTGTTTGAAGTTCTATATGGACAGTAAGGTAGTGCAGGGGTAGATCTACGATGAAATCAAGAGGTTTTTTGTTTACATAAGCAACCACGAGCCACCACGAGCCTGTAGCTTGACTCTCAAACACTAACTGGCTTAATGGTCATGATTTCCTCATGAATCAACCATCAATAAATCAATCTTTATTTATATAGCACCAATTCATAACGGCAATAATCGGGGTCAGTGTTGGGTGGAGGTTGGAGAGAGAGAGAGAACAAACAGCAACCAATATAATAACAGCAACTATAGTACTGACAATAGGAATGTGACTAATAAATTAGCAATATGGAAGCATTGAAAAAACACGACGAGTGGCTGACGATCCGCAGCAGTGATTCATGAAGCCAGAGAACCACAGCAGGAGAACCAGGACCAGGATCCACAGGAACCAGAGAAAAGCACAGAAAGGCTCCGGTGAAGATACCAAGTTAGTAACAGACATTAAAGAGACATGAAGTGTAAGGATGGAGAGGAAGAGGAGGAGAGAGGAGCTCAGTGCATCATGGGAGTCCCCTGGCAGTCTAAGCCTATAGCAGCATAACTAGGGGCTGCTCCAAAGCCTGAGCCAGCCCTAAGCTATAAGCTTTATCAAAAAGGAAGGTTTTTAGTCTACTCTTAAATGTAGAGAGGGTGTCTGCCCCCCGAACCCAAACTAGAAGGAGATTCCACAGGAGAGGAGCCTGATAGCTGAAAGCTCTGGCTCCTGCACTACTTTTGAAGACTTTAGGAACCGCGAAGTAAGAAATGTCCTATGATCTCATTGATCCAGAATCTGGTATGGAGGATCGAGGCCACACCACTATAGCCACAGATTCAAACAGAGACATTGGTTCACATTGCTCTAACAGGTTTTCCACATGGCAAGCCCATGTCAGAGCAATGCTCTCCCTTATCAAGATTGTTCAGTCCTTTAGGTCTCAAAATGGGAAAGTCTTTCCCAAAGGCAGTCCCCTGAGGAAGCTCAACCCGATCCTTAATTCAGCATGCTCCACTTTAGATAGACGATTAACACCCTCCCATCATTCTTTCCAGCAGCCATATTGCTACTCTTCTCATAAACCACTACTATGAGAGGGTTAAACATCAAGGCAGAGTCTTTACTGAGGGAGCTCTTCTCACAAATTGCATCTGGATCATGGGGGTAAAGAATTTAATCTCCAGCCATCTGCATAAGTGTGTAACAGTAACAGGCTTTGTCAAAGGATCACAGAACAGCAGATGGCAGTTCTCCCATCTCATTGTCTCAGCACCGAACTCTACACGTGGATATGGATGTGTTCTGCCCTAGAACATCTCCATTTATCATACACGAGGAGGTACAATCAACAGTAAAGGATGAGCAATATTGTTAACATGCCTAAGTGCAAATCCTATGTGATCTTATAGAGTCAATTGACACATCAAGCTTTATCAGTGCTCGACAGTGCTTCTTTGCTGTGCTTAGTCCCATAAAGGTAATCTGTTCTGAGTGTGGCACACACTTTAATGGTGTCTGCTAACAGCTGCAAATCCTCTAATAAGATGATACTAACATATCAAAGTTTCTCAGTGAAAAACATGCACGTCTGTTTAACCGACACTACTCTTTCCACCCGGGGGGGAGTATGAGGAAGAATAGTCTGGGTCTAACAATGGGTCCTTGAATCCATGCTTTCTCCAATGAGCCTCTGGAATCTCACTCATGAAGTGCTTTCAACTCTTTTGACCAAGGTTACAACAATAACAAATGCAAGCCATCTTGACTGTTGCAGACTCACTATGAACAGCAGGAGACTTCACTGAAGATAATATACTGTTGAACCCACCAAAATGGTGAGGACTACATATTTCTTTGTCTTTTAAAAAGGGGCTCCTTCTCTGAATTCAGTTTCCCAGAGTCGTTTAGTTAACACATATGTGTTGGACCCGCACCCTTGGCTCTCCCATTTCTCCTCTGGACCTCTGAGGGGCAACTTTGTAGGGACTCAATATTTGGTTCTCCCATCTTTTGTAGCCCTCCATGTTGCATTCCTCTGCATATTCACATGTACACACCCCATTGTTCTCTCTCCCCATTGTTTGTTAGCTAGTCACACTTATGGTGCTTTTCCATTACACAGTTTTAACACTACTTGCCTCGACTCGACTTCGGTCGTTTTCCATTACAATTGTGTACCACCTCAACGTGGGTGGGGTCGTCATAGCAAGGTGGACACAAACACAACACAACTAAGGACATCGAGTGTTTGGTTTGCGTGTAGCCATTTACCTTGTTCACCAAAATAATAAAAACGCACGGTCGCTGTTGCCAGGGTTTTAAAAATGGCGGGTGTAGCAAGAGACCACGTCTCCGTAGGTTTTCCCAGCATGTACAAATCACCCGACCGCAGTTCAAACACAAGTCCTCTTTTATTTTGAGCGTACATAACACAGTTGCAGACACGTCCTTACAGGTGGCTCCTGTTCTGGCCGGCTCTCCTGGCCGTGTGTCTCCTCCTTCTCCACAGGTCCCGGCGTACTACTGCTTATATAGGGAGAGAGGCAATTTACTGCAACTGTTCCCAGGTGCGTTGGTGCTACTTACCTCTCTCCCGCGCCATCTCCTGGGCCAGTCCTGCAACTCTCCCTGTTGCAGCTGAGCTCAAAACCGGCCCCCACCTCTACAGCAGGTTTGATTCTTGTGAACGAGTCGCTCTCATGACTCATCCAGTGATGTCACTCCCTGGCCAATCAGTGGCCTGCAGTCTGTTGACGTCACATTTTCGGCTCGACTCAGCTCGCTTGGCTCGAGTAGAGCCGAGTAGGTGCTAGTGGAAAAGTGTCATTAGTTAGATTGTTTGCATGTTTGATTTTGCTATGTTTTAATAAATGTTTTCTGAACTCAGAAATCCTTCAGCTAGCTATCAATATGGTACATTTGGTTTTAGTTATTAAGTTAATTATTAATCATAATACCAAATTGATTGTTAAGTTATTTTAATGAGACTGAATCAATTAAATCTTTTTCCTTGTTTATCAAGATGGTGCCCCAGTCGATGTGGACTTTACACTAAATCTTATCAATCAATATAATTAGCAATTATCTTTGATAATTACTAATTATTTCCGAGTGCGCCAACATTTATTGGTGCCCCAGAGTGTTGAGCACAACATAACATACATAATATGTTCATATAACCTATAAAATGTAGGAGCTGTTGCAGTTCAATCATTTCACTCACATACTAATTCAGACAGGGATGCATGCACATACTGTCTAACATGCACATGCTCACACCCTTACACACATGTGCACATGCTCGCACATACTGAACACGAATACATACAAACACACACTCATACCAGCGCATTCAAGCCCATGCATTCACACACACAAACCATGCTCTCTAAATATTAATCAAAGGCTGAGCTCCTCATGTCCTCAGATCCTGTAAATGCCACAGGGGCAGACAGACACAGAGAGAGACCTCTCTACTCTGGGGTCTTGTGACTCTCACTTTAACTCATCACAATACATGTTCATTATAAAATCTGTAAGGCTTAAAAAAAGCATAAAATGATTGCATGATAACTGTGCTATCTATAAAAACCCAGTTAGTTAAACAAGGCTCCAGGTCTCAGGAGCTGTTTAAACCTTTAATCATTCTCCTACATCAAAGCATGGCAAAGCAACATGATCTCAAAGTGGCGTAGGTCTGGGCAGTCCTCACGAGGATTCATTCACAGGGAGAAATTTTGTGTAGTCTTTCGCAATTTGCACAAAAGACATTGGGCTTATCTCTGAGAAAAGTCTTGACTCGAGTCACATGATTTGATGTATGCATACAACAGTGTGGAGTGAGGACTAGCTTCATGAAGGAGAAGAGAAGAAGAAGAAGCTGCAAACAGTGTTGAATGGGCCTTTGCACCCTGCACTCATTGGGGTGTGTTGGCAGCAACGGTATTGCTACTCGAGGTCGGTCAACGTGGCTCTGAATTTTCATGAATGCTGGACAGTACCTGAATGGAAGTGAGATGGATATCACTTCCTGTTTCCAAAATCTGGTGAACGAGGAAATATGTCATGTACTTAAAATACGGCATGTAAATCTCATGTAAATCAGATGATCTATTTGATCCTCTTGTCAGTAGGTAGCCTATTGCTGTGAATA